>NC_041385.1:12288888-12331956 GCF_002162155.2 Triticum dicoccoides
GGAATATTATTGGCTAGTTGGCCGAAGGGTGGTTCAATCGGATTTGGGGGGAATTTTTGGGTGGGGGGAGGATTTTCGCGCGGGGGGCGGGGGGGGAGTTTGGCGCATGGTCGGTTTCTCCAAGTGCAGTCCCATGTGTCAGTGAAAAGGCAAGTCGAAGCGTGTTCCATTTGCGTGAGCCGTGTGCAGGACCGAACGTGTGTGGGGTGCAATGCGACCGCGACAAGAGTGCTGTGAGTGTACCGCCTTTTTTCCTTTTAAACTAGGTGCTTCGCCCCCTCAAAAAATATTGTTGCTTCGCGTGATCCACCGATACTACTACTAGTAATCCGGTAATCCCGACTAAAATGGCGCGGCCGGGTCTTTTCCCGCGCGATATGCTGGGAGATTGGCTTAGTTGGGTTTTTTAGGACGAGTAATGCTACACCTACATAATCCCAGTTATGTAATTAATGTAACTAGATCATCAATGGCACGCGTTGCTGCGCCCATCAATTTTTTCAATGAAATGGTAGGAATTTCTACAAATATTCGGAGGCATGATCACTTCACACGTCTAAACCAATGAAACTCTCTGTTGGTTAGAAAAATATGAAACCTATAATTTCATTGAAAATTCATTCATATAAACTACAAACAGATTTATAACAATGGAAGCCCATGGCTGTACATTTTCTTTTAGGTCCCTCTAATCAAGCGAAGCACAAATTCATACTACAAATTAGCTTGGGCAAATCCATCAAAACTTTCAATGACAATAGTATGATGCCTTGTTTTCTACTTTTTCGGCTATCGCTGGGTAAAGCCCTGCATTGATTGGTGCTACAACGCCACATGCAAGAAGAAACACAACAAATAAATAAATCAGTAATCTACTATAGAAGAAAAAAAATCCACTTAGAATCATGAGAATTTTGTGTTCTTTGGGGCACACACAAAATGAGTTAAAGGGAACGCGTGCAGCAATATTCCAAATTCAGGAAGAGCTGCCATGACCTTGTTACGTTTAAGATTTTTCTTTCTGATCAGCTGGGGATGTAGTGCATAATAAGTTGATATACACTACATCCCCAGCTGATCAGAAAGAAAAATTATAGTCTCATTGGCATGTTGTCAGTCTAAGGAAATCTCTGACAGTTGTAAAGACTTGATATTATTAAAATTACAGTATTATTAACATGTTGTGCAGGGGAGCCTTGGCGCAGTGGTAAAGCTGCTGCCTTGTGACCATGAGGTCATGGGTTCAAGTCCTGGAAACAGCCTCTTATAGAAATGTAGGGAAAGGCTGCGTACTATAGATCCAAAGTGGTCGGACCCTTCCCTGGACCCTGCGCAAGCGGGAGCTACATGCACCAGGTTGCCCTTTTTTTATTATTAACATGTTGTCAGACATACCTGTAGTGTTCAGCTGAATGGTACTATACTGACTTAAAAGGTTAACCAAACAGAAAGTTATTATAACTGTAGTAATACCTACACCCCGAATAGAAAAGATGGTAAATTAGTGTACTAATCTTGAAAGCACCTTTGGCAACGTAATCAAATCCAACATCTCAGCATCTATAGGGAATGCAAAATGCTCATGGAATAGAAAAACAGAGCACCCCTTTGCATAAATAAGGCACATGTTTCCTTACCTGTAGGCAAAATGCAATATATTGTTTGTTTCCTGCAGGTCCTTAGCAGACTGTAAAACAAAATAAGAAGCCGTGTTAGATGGTATGTGAAAGCGGATACATGAATGGTACTAACACAATATATTGTCTGCCCACAGCAAGTTATCAAGCAAGATCATCAAATATTTCTTTGCAGACCAGATGTGAGTGTTGTCAGCATTCTCGGGGGAATTACCTACAACCAAGCTGGAATACAAGGACTAACTAAGAAATACTCACATCACTCGAACTAAAATCCCGTGCACAAAATTTGAGATGTCCAATACTACTCTATAATGTAGCATCGGACTCATATTCTCTGAAATAGATATTAAATATATGATAACATAAACAACAATCCAAGAGAACTTATTTTGAAGGTTATAAGAGCATAAGTAACAGCCTCAGAAAAAACATGATGTTAGTCCTTGCCTTAATTCAGATTGTTTGCTATAACAAAAAGGAGCAAAGGTTCAGAAGAAGAAGGTAGATTGATTGGCTCAAAGTAGCATACTAGTGAGACAGTGTATCCATCCATGTAGGACAAATCCATCTATCTAGCAGTTTGATCTACTACTCATGATGCGGTAAGACAGAGTGAATACTCCGAACCGACTTAAACTTGTTTTAGACAATTCTTACTGTCAAGATGGGGAAATAAATAATACCTCTATCAGTGACTTTCGAGCATCTTTTAGCTCCCTCTTCTGTCCTATATTTGCAGACAATAGTGCAATGCTCGTAATTTGCCTGCATCAGAAAGGGAACAACTACAAATATAATTATAGGGCAATACAACATATCTTTAAATAAAAGAAAACAGATGATTGTTTTAGCCGCCAAGATACAGGCAATGCGCGAGCGGCGCTGTCCGGGCTTGCCTCCTCAAGCCATCCCGGGCCCTGCACCGTCTGCTCCATTAGCATCTCCCTACCACCAGAGCGAAACCCCAACTACAGGTGCATGCATTACGGCTACAATTTTTGTTAACAAATTTCAGCTTCAATCAGCATGAGTTGATTCATTCAGCTATCCCGTGAACTGAAAAAACCCCAGATTAGTCACCAACACATATCATGTAATAATACCAGCCGTGAATTTAAAGTATGGCGAGAAAGATTACCCTAGTTGGTGGAGCAGAAGCCAAAGGATGGCGACGAAGATGCGGGGAAGGCGGTGGTGGGAGTGACGGCTTGCGGTGGCGGCCCGGAGTTGGGCGTCGGGCGCCATGGCCTACACGCCAACATTGCAAGGCGCACGCTGTGGCAGCTGTGGAGGGAGGGGTGGAGGGGGCTCGAGAGCGGGGTCCTCGAGCAGCAGCGCCGCCGTTCGTGGATCGGCTCTACCCGGATCCCGCTCCTCCGGTTGCTGGGATCGACCGGATGGACTCGATCCCATCCCTCAACTCAGGTGGACGGACGCACACCGGCCGTCTTCACTGGATGGAATCGGCCGCTCCTCTCTGCGGCTCGATTCCGGAGTGGAGTCGATGCAGTATCGCTCCCCTTAGCCTCCATAGGGATTGGATTAGGGTTCAAGAGTGGATGGAGAGTCGATGCGATCTCGCTCCCCACAGCCTCAATCGGGATTGGATTAGGGTTCGCGAGTGGATGGACCGGTCGCTCGTAGGCCTCGCAATCCCCCCAGTAGCGGGCCTCCTTCGAATGGGCTGGCGGCTCGAAGGCCCAATGCATCAGGGGCCTTCGTTTCGGTCCATGGAGCAGCAGCCCAGAGGACAGCTGGGCTAGTTTAAACACAGTGTGGAACAGATCGTTTAAGACACAAAATCTGACGGCCAGAAACTACCACATCAATAAAACGGACGGTCGAAAACCCAAATAGATGTGAGGGCAGGGATTAGGTGCGGTTATACTATCCTTAATGTGAAACATGTGAGCTGTTGATTGTAGATTGGGGGGAGGGAGGGGCCCACCACCATGAAAATCAGGAGAAGAGAGAGAGAGAGGCAATTTATGTTAACCCTTTCATAGGTTCCCGTAGATGTAGAAAGATGTGAAATGCGTGAATGTGTAGTGGACATACTATTGGAGTGCCTAAGATCAATTGTGTATGTATAGACCCTATGTGTTTATTTTACTTCGCATGTTAGATTTGTCTCGATTCAATAAAAAGCAGAGTTGGTGATGATGGTGTGCCTGTCATCCTGCAATATAGCCCGTCCGATCTATATCTAATGGATAGGAAGGAAACTATGAAAATTTACCCGCACTCCTCTCCACATTTGCAGATAAGGCTTTCCCTCGTTCATCCTTTTCTCCCACAAGATCTTGAACTTCCATGCAACGCATGGGCATCTTGCTAGTACTCCTACAATATATTATATTATTGTGAAAGTTCATATACACCAGCCAAGATTAATGCAAACACGACAGATTTTCATTACATTTCGAACTTTTATAGGACAGAAAAATAAAAGAAACCCGACCCTAAACCTATTCTACGGCGGCGACCGACGTCCTCCATCTGCGATCTCTATGTACGGGGGCGGGGTTCAAGACCCGTGAAGTGAAGGTGCGGTCTCCGCTGAGGAAGAGTAGAACACAGGATACGGACTGGCCAGTTGGCACACCATGCCCTGCCGCCTCCCATGCCCTACTCATCCTCGGAGGAGTCCCCGACCTCGGCGGTGCCGGATATTGGATGACGGCAAGTAGGACGCGTGGCTGACGGTGCTCCCGTTGTCGGCCGCCAGCGTGGCCACCGCTTGTGCGGTCACGTCTGCATCCGGCTATGCCGCTATTGCGTCGCGAGAGGCGACTTGAGAGAGGGCGGCGACCTCGAGCTTCATCCCCGAAGACAAGCTCTCCCAGAGAGCGTTTGCACTTGCGGTCATGGCAGATGTGGTGCCAGGTAGGAGGACGATGCGCTATGGTGTGGAGGTTAGCTAGGCATTGCCGCTTTAAGTAGTGCATTCCGGTGAGGCCAAGCGTCCGGGTGCGTCATTAAGTCGCCGGAGTTGGTTCCTCGGGCACCGAGCCTCTTAACGACGACATACGAACGGGTGGCATGAATGCGGGCAACTGGCGCCGGCTGGGAACGCACCGCGCGATGGCGCGAGGGATGAGGGTTTTGGTGTGCCAGGGTAGTCAGCTGCGGTCGTCGCAACATTGGAGATGCCCTTTGCTCACATGCAATCCCCGCATGTCATTGAAAAAGCAAGATGACCCGGCATGGTCTCAGGTCCTGAGGATGTAGTTGGCCGCGCTACACCACTCCGCGGACGCGTCGCGGCGCCCCGTGCATCCTTGATGAGCCAGGTGTTGGGGTGTGTTTGGATTGTGGCCAAAGTGCACCTTACCAAAATTTTGGTCATGACCCAAAGATTGGTCTTTGTTTGGATGGTTGCCATTTTTTAGCATGCCAATGAACTCTACCCAACTCTAGTTCATTTTTCTTGCCAATGTCGGCCAAATCATGGGCAACCAATACCTCAACCAAAATTTTGGCTACCCAATGCTTTGATGGGGCAACCTTGGGCACAAACCAAACATACTGTTGGTCGTGCCACAGCACTAACGCCACCCTCGGCACACTGAAACCGACCGTGTCTAGCAACGATATGAGCGTGTCGCTCACCGCGGTCGTCGTGTCCAGAGGCGGTGCTGGAGCTGCGCCACATTGTTGGCCCCAAAGACCCACATGAATGGTTGTCGGTGGCGAGGAGGTCGTGGGCCAGCTCCTCCATTGGACTTGTCTGCGCTACGTCGTCTCGACGGGTGTGCCTCACATGTCAGTTTCCCTGTTTTCCTGGCCATATTCGAGCGTCAGTGATCCGCGTTGCGCATTAGGCCTTTCACTATGTAGGCCAAGCGAGACAACTTATTGTTTATTTGAGTCGCTCAAGTATAATCATGTGGCGTTTGCTTATTTCTCATTCCTCTCCAACCCTCTTCTCCATCGATCATGTCGCCCTCCGGTCGAGTCCATCCTCCCGCATGCCTCATTTGAACATTCCGCCGAGTATCATTCGCATGTACCCACCCTAGTCCTCTTTCAATCGATCTCCGGACCCCGAGATGAAATCGAGAGAGAATGAGTGGGGGCACGTGATACCTAAGGCGGATTCAAAATTTTGAACAGGTGATCATAGCATCCACAAATCATATATAAAGGGTATTCAATGTTCGTTTCATTTTTGAACGTACAATATACTCCCTCCTATCCTTTCTAGTTTACATATAAGTTTTATGTGTAGTCAAAGTATCTCTACTTTGATCAAAAAGGTATCAACATTCAACAACGCCCAATCAATATTGTTAGATTCGTACGTACTCCTAGGTTTGTACTCGAGATGGTTTCCAATTTGTTTTCAACCACGTGAATGTGCTTGTTCTCGTGCATGCTCTTCCTACTAGGATTTCGCCACGTATAACCAGTCCAATAGTAACTTTTTTAAGCTCCCTGTCCAATAGTACACGTGGAGTACTGACAACATATGTACTCCCTCCTTCCATTTATATAGGGCCTATGTGGAGGAGAGAGATGTGAAAAAGTAAGGGGAGTGAGCTCTCATGCAAGAGCCTTAGCTATATACGCATTCCTAGTTAAATAGTACAATAAATATGAAGAAAGAGATAGAGAGGAGATGGAAAAAAGTACTAATACAATAGCCAACCTTATATATTTTTTTGCAGGAAATAGCCAACCTTATAGCCCACACTACCATATGAGTGCATATAATAGATGATGGCTATAGATGACATGGCAGTCCCTCATAGCCATCGACTGGCTATATTATTAACCATGCTCTAATGCGTTTTTAAAACCGCATTTGACTATTGACAAGATTAATAGTACATGAGATGTATAATGTGAAAATTATATCATTGGAAACTCCTTTCACATACGAATTTGACTGTATGCTTTGTGTAAGTTGCATGTCATATATTATTGCTCTAACATTTGGTCAAAGTTAGCCTCGAAAAACGCATTAGGCCCTGTATAGTAAATGGAAGGAGGGAGTAGTAGTGGAAGTGGATCCTCTGACGTAGGTATCCCTGGCTTACCCTCCCTTTCGGTCGCTTACTGGCGGACCCCATGCTTGCTAGGCCCCGCATGTCAGTTACTCAATGGGTTTGGCCACGTCAGGGGATCCTCATCCGTAGTATACTCCCTCTGTTTTTATTTACTCCGCATAAAACGGAGGGAGTGGTAGTATAATAAATGACATGGGCGGGTGAGGGGGAGGGACGTCGGTTTGCTCTCAACTGTAGTCCCACAAGCGAGTGAAAACACAAGACGAAGCGCATTCCATTCGGTGAGCAACATGGAGGGTCCAGCGTGCTGGGCTGCAACGCGAACACGACAAGAGCGATGTACAATCAAAACCGATTGACCGGTCGTCACCGGAACCACTATTCACACCAGAACCTTAGCTGCTCGGCCTACGCCAGCCACTGCCCTAAAACCACACTTAATCTCCAGCCCATTCCCCCACCTTGCGATCCCCTAGCCCGTATCAAGCGTCCCCTAGTTTGCTGGAAAGCCATGGTGTGCCGCAAGATCACTTACTACAAGATGCTGACGCTGGAGCGCCGCGCAGAAATCGTGGCGGCGGTCGGCGCCACAGACCTCCGTTCCCAAGCTTGCTTTGCGGTAGGCCAATCCCCAAGTTCTCTGGAGCCAAGCTACGAGGAGGAGGAAGCCGATCCAATGTTCATGGCGGAGGTCGCGGTGCAGAAGGCCCCCGATGGGTATGAGACGATGGACGTCGACTTCGTGCCGGCGTCCGAGTCCCCCATGGTGCAGGCAGACCAGTGGTTCAACATGGCGATACTAAAGGAGGACCGGGAGGCAGAGGTTCAACTCGACACGGAGCGCGCGCATGCCGCTGCCATCGAGGCTCTCCTGCAGGCGGAACCGGATGTCGTGGATGTGAACCGGGCGGCGGAGGCTGATGACCCGCAAGTATACGGGATAGTGTAGCCTCTTTTGATAAGTAAGAGTGTCGAACCCAATGAGGAGCTAAAGGTAGAAGAAATACTCTCTCAAGTCCTATCGGCCACTGATACGACTCTATGCATGATTGACGTTCGCTTTACCTAGAACAAGTATGAAACTAGAAGTACTTTGTAGGTGTGATAGGATAGGTTTGCAAGATAATAAAGAGCACGTAAATAAAAAGTAGGGGCTTTTTAAATAAAGATGCAAATAAAGTAAATATAACGAGTGTGGAAAAGTGGTGGTAGGAGTTGTGAAATTGTCCCTAAGCAATTGACTATGTTACTAGACCGGTAATCACTATTGCAATTCTATTTGAGGGAGAGGCATAAGCTAACATACTTTCTCTTCTTAGATCATATGCACTTATGATTGGAACTCTAGCAAGCATCTGCAAATACTAAAGATTCATTAAGGTAAAATCCAACCATAGCATTAAAGCATCAAGTCCCCTTTATCCCATATGCAACAATCTACTTACTCGGGTTTGTGTTTCAGTCACTCACGCAACCCACTATAAGCGAATCATGAACGCATTGCAACACCCTACAATGGGAATCCCTCACGCTTGCGTGACACGGATGGCATCATAGGACAGCACCAATAATAAAACATGCAACTCAAACCAATCATAGCAATTCATCAATCACCGATAGGACAATGAAAATCTACTCAGACATCATAGGATGGCAACACATCATTGGATAATAATATGAAGCATAAAGCACCATGTTCAAGTAGAGGGTACAGCGGGTTGTGGGAGAGTGGGCCGCTGAATATAGATGGGGGAAGGTGATGGAGATGTTGGTGAAGATGATGGAGGTGTTGGTGAAGATCGCAGTGATGATGATGGCCCCCGGCAGCGCTCCGGCACCACCGGAAGCAAGGGGAGAGAGGCCCCCTTCTTATTCTTCTTCCTTGACCTCCTCCCTAGATGGGAGAAGGGTTTCGCCTATGGTCCTTGGCTCCCATGGCGTGGGAGGGGCGAGAGCCCCTCCAAGATTGGATCTATCTCTCTGTTTCTGCGTTCTGTGATTCTGCCCCTTCACCTTTTCCTTTATATCTGGAGATCCGTAACTCCGATTGGGGTGAATCTTTCGCCTAGATTTTTCTCGTAAAATTAGCTTTCTTGCGGCAAAAGAAGAGTGTCAACCACCTTACGGTTTTCCCATGAGAGCCCAGGGCGCGCCTAGGGGGGGTGGGCGCGCCCCCCTATCTCGTGGCCACCTCGGACACTGTTTCGCGTTGATTCTTCCTCCGAAAAATCCCAAATATTCCAAAATAATTTTCCGTCCGTTTTTATCCCGTTTGGATTCCGTTTGATATTGGTTTTCTGCAAAACACAAAACACGCAACAGACAGGAACTGTCACTGGGCACTGGATCAATATGTTAGTCCCAAAAATAATATAAAAAGTTGCCAAAAGTATATGAAAGTTGAATAATATTGGCACGGAACAATCAAAAATTATAGATACGACGGAGACGTATCAGCATCCCCAAGCTTAATTCCTGCTTGTCCTCGAGTAGATAAATGATAAAAAAGATAATTTTTGATGTGGAATGCTACCTAACATAATCTTGATCATATGTCTAATCATGGCATGAATATTAAGACACGAGTGAATCAAAGCAATAGTCTATCATTTGACATAAAAACAACAATACTTCGAGCGTACCAATAAAGCAATCATGTCTTTTCAAAACAACAAGGCAAAGCAAGCTTATCCCTACAAAATCATATAGTTTGGCCATGCTTCATTTTCGTCACACAAAATGCTCCCGTCATGCACAACCCCGATGACGAGCCGAGAAATTGGTTCATACTTTTTAACGCGCTTTAGCTTTTTCAACCCTCACGCAATACATGAGTGCAAGCCATGGATATAGCACTATAGGTGGAATAGAATATAATGATGGAGGTTATGTGGAGAAAACAAAAAAGGATAAAGTCTCACATCGACGCGGCTAATCAACGGGCTATGGAGATGCCCATTAATTGATGTCAATGCGAGGAGTAGGGATTGCCACGCAATGGATGCACTAAGAGCAATAAATGTATGAAAGCTCAACAAAAGAAACTAAGTGGGTGTGCATCCAACTTGCTTGCTCATGAAGACCTAGGGCATTTGAGGAAGCCCATCATTGGAATATACAAGCCAAGTTCTATAATGAAAATTCCCACTAGTATATGAAAGTGACAACATAGGAGACAATCTATATGAAGAACATGGTGCTACTTTGAAGCACAAGTGTGGAAAAAGGAGAGTAACATTGCCCCTTTTCTTTTCTTTTTTCTTTTTTTTCTTTTTTTCAGTGGGCTTCTTTGGCCCCCTTTTTCATTTAGGCTTCTTTGGCCTTTCCTTTTTTTCTTTTTCTTTTCTTTTCATGGGGCAATGCTCTATAACGATGATCATCACACTTTTATTTACTTACAACTCGATATTACAACTCGATACTAGAACAAAGATATGACTCTATATGAACGCTTCCGGCGGTGTACCAGGATGTGCAATGATCTAGCGTAGCAATGACGTCAAAAAATGGACAAGCCATGAAAACATCATGCTAGCTATCTTACGATCATGCAAAGCAATATGACAATAAATGCTCAAGTCATGTATATGATGATGATGAAAGTTGCATGGCAATATATCTCGGAATGGCTATGGAAATGCCATAATAGGTAGGTATGGTGGCTGTTTTTAGGAAGATATAATGAGGCTTATGTGTGATAGAGCGTATCGTATCACGGGGTTTGGATGTACCGGCGAAGTTTGCACCAACTCTCGAGGTGAGAAAGAGCAATGCACGGTATCGAAGAGGCTAGCAATGATGGAAAGGTAAAAGTGCGTATAATCCATGGACTCACATTAGTCATAAGGAACTCATATACTTATTGCAAAAGTTTATTAGCCCTCGAAGCAAAGTACTACTACGCATGCCCCTAGGGGGATAGATTGGTAGGAAAAGACCATCGCTCGTCCCCGACTGCCACTCATAAGGAAGAATGTCGGTGTCAAAACTGGCGGATCTCGGGTTGGGGGTCCCAAACTGTGCATCTAGGCGGATGGTAACAGGAGACAAGGGACACGGTGTTTTACCCAGGTTCGGGCCCTCTTGATGGAGGTAAAACCCTACATCCTGCTTGATTGATATTGATGATGTGGGTATTACAAGAGTAGATCTACCACGAGATCAAGGAGGCTAAACCCTAGAAGCTAGCCTATGGTATGATTGTTGTTCGTCCTACGGACTGAAGCCATCCGGTTTATATAGACACCGGAGAGGGCTAGGGTTACACAGAGTCGGTTACAATGGTAGGAGATCTACATATCCGTATTGCCAAGCTTGCCTTCCACGCTAAGGAAAGTCCCATCCGGACACGGGGCGAAGTCTTCAATCTTGTATCTTCATAGTCTTGGAGTCCGGCCGATGATGATAGTCTGGCTATCCGGACACCCCCTAGTCCAGGACTCCCTCAGTAGCCCCTGAACCAGGCTTCAATTACGACGAGTCCGGCACGCATATTGTCTTCGGCGTTGCAAGGCGGGTCCCTTCTCCAAATAATTTATAGAAGATTGTGAACACCAGGATAGTGTCCGGCTCTGCAAAATAAATTCCACATACCACCGTAGTGAGAATAATATTTACACAAGTTCAATCTGCTGACGTATTTGGTGGCATGACGTCACACCACTACCAAGCCTTTACTCGAATTGTTTTTATTGTACCACCTCAGTGTTGGAACTATGCCTGAGAGGCAACAATAAATTAGTTATTATTATTATATTTCCTTGTTCATGATAATCGTTTATTATCCATGCTATAATTGTATTGATAGCAAACTCAGATACATGTGTGGGTACATAGACAACACCAAGTCCCTAGTAAGCCTCTAGATGACTAGCTCGTTGATCAATAGATGGTTACGGTTTACTGACCATGGACATTGGATGTCGTTGATAACGGGATCACATCATTAGGAGAATGATGTGATGGACAAGACCCAATCCTAAGCCTAGCACGAAGATCGTGTAGTTCGTATGCTAAAGCTTTTCTAATGTCAAGTATCATTTCCTTAGACCATGAGATTGTCCAACTCCCGGATACCGTAGGAATGCTTTGGGTGTACCAAACGTCACAACGTAACTGGGTGGCTATAAAGGTGCACTACAGGTATCTCCGAAAGTGTCTGTTGGGTTGGCACGAATCGAGACTGGGATTTGTCACTCCGGTTGACGGAAAGGTATCTCTGGGCCCACTCGGTAGGACATCATCATAATGTGCACAATGTGACCAAGGGTTTGATCACGGGATGATGTGTTACGGAACGAGTAAAGAGACTTGCCGGTAACGAGATTGAACAAGGTATCGGCATACCGACGATCGAATCTCGGGCAAGTACAATACCGTTAGACAAAGGGAATTGTATACGGGATCGATTGAGTCCTTGACATCGTGGTTCATCCGATGAGATCATCGTGGAACATGTGGGAGCCAACATGGGTATCCAGATCCCGCTGTTGGTTATTGACCATAGAACGTCTCGGTCATGTCTGCATGGTTCCCGAACCTGTAGGGTCTACACACTTAAGGTTCGATGACGCTAGGGTTATAAAGGAAGTTTGTATGTGGTTGCCGAATGTTGTTCGGAGTCCCGGATGAGATCCCGAACGTCACGAGGAGTTCCGGAATGGTCCGCAGGTAAAGATTTATATATGGGAAGTCCTATTTTGGCCACCGGAAAATGTTCGAGAATTTTCGGTATTGTACCGGGAAGGTTCTAGAAGGTTCCGGAGTGGGGCCCACCTGCATGGGGGGACCCACATGAACGTGGGTAGTGGGGGCAAGTCCCCACACCCCTGGTCAAGGCGCACCAAGATTCCCCCTTAGAAGGAATAAGATCGTATCCCGAAGGGATAAGATCAAGATCCCTAAAAAGGGGGGATAACAATCGGTGGGAAGGAAATGATGGGATTTCTTTCCTCCCACCTTTGCCAACGCCCCAATGGACTTGGAGGGCAAGGAACCAGCCCCCTCCACCCCTATATATAGTGGGGAGGCGCATGGGAGCTTTACCAAAGTTCTGGCGCAGCCCTCCACCTCTCCCAAGTCCTCCTCCTCTCCCGCGGTGCTTGGCGAAGCCCTGTAGGATTGCCATGCTCCTCCACCACCACCACGCCATCGTGCTGCTGCTGGATGGAGTCTTCCTCAACCTCTCCCTCTCTCCTTGCTGGATCAAGGCATGGGAGACGTCACCGTGCTGTACGTGTGTTGAACGCGGAGGTGCCGTCCGTTCAGCACTAGGATCTCCGGTGATTTGGATCACGACGAGTACGACTCCTTCAACCCCGTTCTCTTGAACGCTTCCGCTTAGCAATCTACAAGGGTATGTAGATGCACTCTCCTTCCCCTCGTTGCTAGTCTCTCCATAGATAGATCTTGGTAACACGTAGGAAAATTTTGAATTTTTGCTACGTTCCCCAACAGTGGTATCAGAGCCAGGTCTATGCGTAGTTTCTACGCACGAGTAGAACACAAGTTGTTGTGGGCGTTGATTTTGTTCAATATGCTTACCGTTACTAGTCCAATCTTGTTTCGACGGTATTGTGGGATGAAGTGGCCCGGACCGACCTTACACGTACACTTACGTGAGATAGGTTCCACCGACTGACATGCACTTGGTGCATAAGGTGGCTAGCGGGTGCCAGTCTCTCCCACTTTAGTCGGAACGGATTCGATGAAAAGGGTCCTTATGAAGGGTAAATAGCAATTGGCATATCACGTTGTGGTTTTGCGTAGGTAAGAAACATTCTTGCTAGAAACCCATAGCAGCCACGTAAAACATGCAAACAACAATTAGAGGACGTCTAACTTGTTTTTGCAGGGTTTGCTATGTGATGTGATATGGCCATGAAGAATGTGATGAATGATATGTGATGTATGAGATTGATCATGTTCTTGTAATAGGAATCACGACTTGCATGTCGATGAGTATGACAACCGGCAGGAGCCATAGGAGTTGTCTTTATTTATTGTTTGACATGCGTGTCATTGAACAACGCCATGTAATTACTTTACGTTATTGCTAACCGGTAGTCATAGTAGTAGAAGTAATAAGTTGGCAAGACAACTTCATGGAGACACGATGATGGAGATCATGATGATGGAGATCATGGTGTCATGTCGGTGACGACGATGATCATGGAGCCCCGAAGATGGAGATCAAAAGGAGCAAAATGATATTGGCCATATCATGTCACTATTTGATTGCATGTGATGTTTATCATGTTTATGCATCTTATTTGCTTAGGACGACGGTAGTAAATAAGATGATCCCTCATTAAAATTTCAAGAAAGTGTTCCCCCTAACTGTGCACCGTTGCGAAAGTTCGTCGTTTCGAAACACCACGTGATGATCAGATGTGATAGATTCTTACGTTCACATACAATGGATGTAAGCCAGATTTACACACGCGAAACACTTAGGTTAACTTGACGAGCCTAGCATGTACAGACATGGCCTCGGAACACAAGAGACCGAAAGGTCGAGCATGAGTCGTATAATAGATACGATCAACATGAAGATGTTCACCGATGATGGCTAGTCCATCTCACGTGATGATCGGACACGGCCTAGTTGACTCGGATCATGTAATCACTTAGATGACTAGAGGGATGTCTATCTGAGTGGGAGTTCATAAGATGAACTTAATTATCCTGAACATAGTCAAAAGATCTTTGCAAATTATGTCGTAAGCTCGCGCTTTACTTCCACTGTTTAGATATGTTCCTAGAGAAAATATAGTTGAAAGTTGATAGTAGCGATTATGCGATCAGTAGAAAGCTTATGTCCTTAATGCACCGCTCAGTGTGCAGAACCCCAAACGTCGTCTGTGGATGTTGCGAACATCGGACATACACGTTTTGATAACTACGTGATAGTTCAGTTAAATGGTTTAGAGTAGAGGCACCAAAGACGTTTTCGAAACGTCGCGGAACATATGAGATGTTTCGACGGCTGAAATTGGGATTTCAGGCTCGTGCCCACGTCAAGAGGTATGAGACCTCCGATGATTTTCTTAGCCTGCAAACTAAGGGAGAAAGCTCAATCGATGAGCTTATGCTCAGATTGTCTGAGTGCAACAATCACTTGAATCGAGTGGGAGTTGATCTTCCAGATGAGATAGTGATGTTTCTCCAAAGTCATTGCCACCAAGCTGCTAGAGCTTCGTGATGAACTATAACATATCAGGGATACATATGATGATCCTTGAGGTATTCGCGATGTTTGACACCGCGAAAGTAGAAATCAAGAAGGAGCATCAATTATTGATGGTTGGTGAAACCACTAGTTTCAAGAAGGGCAAGGGCAAGAAGGGATACTTCATGAAATGGCAAATTAGTTGCTGCTCTAGTGAAGAAACCCAAGGTTGAACCCAAACCCGAGACTAAGTGCTTCTGTAATAAGGGGAACAGCCACTGGAGCTGCATTACCCTAGATACTTGGTAGATGAGAAGGCTGGCAAGGTCGATAGAAGTATATTGGATATACATTATGTTAAGGTGTACTTTACTAGTACTCCTAGTAGCACCAGGGTATTAAGATACCGGTTCGGTTACTAAGTGTTAGTAACTCGAAATAAAAGAGCTACGGAATAAACGGAGACTAGCTAAAGGAGAGCTGACGATATGTGTTGGAAGTGTTTCCAATTTTGATGTGATCAAACATCGCACGCTCCCTCTACCATCAAGATTAGTATTAAACCTGAATAATTGTCATTTGGTGTTTGCGTTGAGCATAGACATGATTGGATTTTGTCTATCGCAATACGGTTATTCATTTAAGGAGAATAATGGTTACTCTGTTTATTTTAATAATACCTTCAATGGTATTGCACCTAATAGGAATGGTTTATTGAATCTCGATCGTAGTGATACACATTTTCATGCCAAAAGATATAAGATAGTAATGATAGTACCACTTACTTGTGGCACTGCCATGTAAGTCATATTGGTGTAAAACGCATGAAGAAGCTCCATGTTTATGGATCTTTGGACTCACTCCTTTTTGAAAAGTTTGAGACATGCGAACCATGTCTATTGGTGTATACGCATGAAGAAACTCCATGTAGATGGATCGTTTGGACTCACTTGATTTTGAATCACTTGAGATATGCAAATCATACCACATGGGCAAGATGACTGAAAAGCCTCGTTTTCAGTAAGATGGAACAAGATAGCAACTTGTTGGAAGTAATACATTTTGATGTGTGCAGTCCAATAAGTGCTAAGGCACGCAGTGGATATCATTATGTTCTTACTTCACGGATGATTTAAGTAGATACTGAGTATATTTACTTGATGAAACACAAGTCTGAATTATTGAATGGTTCAAGTAATTTCAGAGTGAAGTTGAAGATCATCGTGACAAGAGGATAAAATGTCTATGATATGATCATAGAGATGAGTTTCTGAGTTACGAGCTTTGGCACGCAATTAAGACATTGTGGAAATTGTTTCACAATTAATACCGCCTGGAACACCATAATGTGATGGTGTGTCCGAACATCATATTTGCACCCTATTGGATATAGTGCGTACCATGATGTATCTTATCGAATTACCACTATCGTTCATGGGTTAGGCATTAGAGACAACCGCACTCACTTTAATAGGGCACCACGTAATTCCATTGAGACGACACCATTTGAACTATGGTTTGGAGAAACCTAAGTTGTCGTTTCTTAAAAGTTTGGGGCTGCGACGCTTATGTGAAAAAGTTTCAGGTGATAAGCTCGAACCCAAAGAGGATAAATACATCTTCATAGGATACCCAAAATGGTTGGGTATACCTCCTATCTCAGATCCGGAAGCAAAAGTAATTGTTTCTAGAATCGGGTCCTTTCTCGAGGAAAAGTTTCTCTCAAAAGAATTGAGTGGGAGGATGGTGGAGACTTGATGAGGTTATTGAACCATCACTTCAACCCGTGAGTAGCAGGGCACAGGAAGTTGTTCATGTGGCACCTACACCAATTGAAGTGGAAGCTGATGATAGTGATCATGATGCTTTGGATCAAGTCACTACCGGACCTCGTAGGTCGACAAGGACGCGTACTACTTCAGAGTGGTACACAATCCTGTCTTAGAGTTCATGTTGCTAGACAACAATGAACCTACGAGCTATGGAGAAGCGTTGGTGGGCTCATATTCCGATGAATGGCTCGAGTCCATAAAATCCGAGAGAGGATCCATGACTTTGGAAGAAATACTTGATAGTCGTAAGGCCGTTGGGTATAGATGGATTTTAAAAGGAAGACAGGCAATGATTGTAAGTATCGCCATTAAGAAAGCTCGACTTGTCGTTAAGATGTTTTCCGACAAGTTCAAGCAGTTGACTACGATGAGACTTTCTGACTCGTAGCGATGCTAAGAGTCTGTTGGAATTATATTAGCAATTACTGCATGATTTATGGAATCTTGCAGATAGGATGTCAAAACATTGTTTCCTCGACGATATCCTTGAGGAAAGGTTGTATGTGATACAACTAGAAGGTTTTGTCAATCCTAAAGAACGCTAACAAATATGCAAAGCTCCAGCAATCCTTCTAAGGACTGGAGTAAGCATCTCGGAGTTGGAATGTACGCTTTGACGAGATGATCAAAGATTTTGGGTTTATACAAAGTTTATGAGAAACTTGTATTTCCAAAGAAGTGAGTAGGAGCACTATAGAATTTCTGATGAGTATATGTTGTTGACATATTGTTGATCAGAAATGATGTAGAATTTCTGGAAAGCATATAGGGTTATTTGAAAAGTGTTTTTCAATAGAAAACCTGGAATAAGCTGCTTGAACATTGAGCATCAAGATCTATGAGGATAGATCAAAAACGCTAAATGGTACTTTCAAATGAGCACATACCTTGACATGATCTTGAAGGTGTTCAAGATGGATCAGTCAAAGAAGGAGTTCTTGCCTGAGTTGTAAGGTATGAAGTTAAGTGTTAAAGCTCGACCACGGCAGAAGAGAGAGAAAGGACGAAGGTCGTCCCCTATGTTTCAGACGTAGGCTCTATAGTATGCTATGCTGTGTACCACACCGGAAGTGTGCCTTGCCATGAGTCAGTCAAGGGGTACAAGAATGATCCAGGAATGGATCATTGGACAGCAGTCAAAATTGTCCTTGGAGTAAATAAAGGACATGTTTCTCGATTATGGAGGTGATAAAGAGTTCAGCATAATGGGTTACGTCGATGCAAGCTTTAACACCTGTCCGAATTACTCTAAGTAGCAAACCGGATACGTATAGTGGAGCAACCATTTGGAATAGCTCCAAGTGGAGCGTGGAAGCAGCATTTACAATATGACATAGAGAATTGCGAAATACATACGGATCTGAATGTTGCAGACCCGTTGACTAAAACCTCTCTCACAAGCAAAACATGATCAAGCCCCAGAACTCATTGAGTCTTAATCACATGGTGATGTGAACTAGTTTAGTAACACTAGTAAACTCTTTGGATGTTGGTCACATGGCGATGTGACCTGTCAATGTTAATCACATGGCGATGTGAACTAGATTATTGACACTAGTGCAAGTGGGAGACTGTTGGAAATATGCCCTAGAGGCAATAATAAATTAGTTATTATTATTATATTTCCTTGTTCATGATAATCGTTTATTATCCATGCTAAAATTGTATTGATAGGAAACTCAGATACATGTGTGGGTACATAGACAACACCAAGTCCCTAGTAAGCCTCTAGATGACTAGCTCGTTGATCAATAGATGGTTACGGTTTCCTGACCATGGACATTGGATGTCGTTGATAACGGGATCACATCATTAGGAGAATGATGTGATGGACAAGACCCAATCCTAAGCCTAGCACAAAGATCGTGTAGTTCGTATGCTAAAGCTTTTCTAATGTCAAGTATCATTTCCTTAGACCATGAGATTGTGCAACTCCTGGATACCGTAGGAATGCTTTGGGTGTACCAAACGTCACAACGTAACTGGGTGGCTATAAAGGTGCACTATAGGTATCTCCAAAAGTGTCTGTTGGGTTGGCACGAATCGAGACTGGGATTTGTCACTCCGGTTGACGAAAAGGTATCTCTGGGCCCACTCGGTAGGACATCATCATAATGTGCACAATGTGACCAAGGGGTTGATCACGGGATGATGTGTTACGGAATGAGTAAAGAGACTTGCCGGTAACGAGATTGAACAAGGTATCGGCATACCGACGATCGAATCTCGGGCAAGTACAATACCGTTAGACAAAGGGAATTGTATACGGGATCGATTGAGTCCTTGACATCGTGGTTCATCCGATGAGATCATCGTGGAACATGTGGGAGCCAACATGGGTATCCAGATCCCGCTGTTGGTTATTGACCATAGAACGTCTCGGTCATGTCTGCATGGTTCCCGAACCCGTAGGGTCTACACACTTAAGGTTCGATGACGCTAGGGTTATAAAGGAAGTTTGTATGTGGTTGCCGAATGTTGTTTGGAGTCCCGGATGAGATCCCGGACGTCGCGAGGAGTTCCGGAATGGTCCGGAGGTAAAGATTTATATATGGGAAGTCCTATTTTGGCCACCGGAAAATGTTCGAGAATTTTCGGTATTGTACCGGGAAGGTTCTAGAAGGTTCCAGAGTGGGGCCCACCTGCATGGGGGGACCCACATGAACGTGGGTAGTGGGGGCAAGTCCCCACACCCCTGGTCAAGGCGCACCAAGATTCCCCCTTAGAAGGAATAAGATCATATCCCGAAGGGATAAGATCAAGATCCCTAAAAAGGGGGGATAACAATCGGTGGGAAGGAAATGATGGGATTTCTTTCCTCCCACCTTTGCCAACGCCCCAATGGACTTGGAGGGCAAGGAACCAGCCCCCTCCACCCCTATATATAGTGGGGAGGCGCATGGGAGCTTTACCAAAGTTCTGGCGCAGCCCTCCCCCTCTCCCAAGTCCTCCTCCTCTCCCGCGGTGCTTGGCGAAGCCCTGCAGGATTGCCATGCTCCTCCACCACCACCATGCCGTCGTGCTGCTACTCGATGGAGTCTTCCTCAACCTCTCCCTCTCTCCTTGCTGGATCAAGGCATGGGAGACGTCACCGGGCTGTACATGTGTTGAACACGGAGGTGTCGTCCGTTCGGCACTAGGATCTCCGGTGATTTGGATCACGACGAGTACGACTCCTTCAACCCCGTTCTCTTGAACGCTTCCGCTTAGCAATCTACAAGGGTATGTAGATGCACTCTCCTTCCCCTTGTTGCTAGTCTCTCCATAGATAGATGTTGGTGACACGTAGGAAAATTTTGAATTTTTGCTACGTTCCACAACACTCAGCGTGTTTAGCGAAGCGGTTTCCTTGGCACGTCTTGTCGAAGCAGAGATCGTGTTCCCCTTATTCTAGGATTCCCATCAATATGGACATGGGTAACCCAACCGCGCCATTTATTGCGGCACTTGGGAGATAAGCAAGTTTTATCAGGCCGATGAGGACGCATGTTTTCGTCCGCCCATATAAGGGGATAAAGATCCAACCCTTTTACCTACGCCTTCTTCCTCCTTGGCTTATCCATCTCCGTGAACTTGAGCTCCAGCGCCCAAGTCCGCACATCTCACCTCAACCTTCTCCAACTATGTCCGGAGCGGGAGGCAAGTGGATGGCCTCCTCTGTTACGGAGGGGCACATCCAGAAGCTGCGCAGCGCCGGATATCTGTCCAGCGATATCGCGCATCGGCTCCCCGACGAGGGGGAGCTCATCCCCACCCCCAGGCCCCATGAGAGGGTAGTATTTCTTTCCCATTTCCTCCGCGGACTAGGCTTCCCAATCCACCCCTTTGTCCGGGGGCTCATGTTCTACTACGGCCTGGATTTCCATGATCTGGCCCCGAATTTCATCCTCAACATCTCGGCGTTTATCTCGTGTGTGAGGCCTTCCTCTGCATCCAGCCCCACTTCGGCTTGTGGCTCAAGACCTTCAGTATCAAGCCGAAGGTTGTGAAGGGTAGCCAAGCGGAGTGCGGAGGCGCCATGGTGGGCAAGATGCCCAACGTTACTTGGCTTGAGGGCACTTTCGTGGAAACCGTTAAGGGGTGGCAATCGGGGTGGTTCTACATCACCGAGCCGCGTGACCCTGAATGGGCGGCGGCCCCCGAATTCAGATCTGGCATCCCCATACGGCTCACCTCCTGGAAAGAGAGCGGCCGGACATGGGGTGATTCGGAGGAGCTGACCGGACTCCAAGCCTGCATCCAAAAGCTAGTGAGGAAGAAGCTCAAGCTTGTCAACGTAGTCCAGGTCATGCTCATCCGCCGGATTCTCCTGTGCCAACGACGGGGCTTCAGTATGTGGGAGTTTGATCCGGCGCAACACCAGACTTTGAGCGGGCTCTTCGACACTACGTACGAAGATGCCTGGAGGGTGCTGTTTAAGGGCGCCGAGGCTCCCGCATCCGCGACCGAAGATCGCGGATTCAGCTCGCAGCGTCCGGATAGCGAGGTAAGTGATTTTGCCCTCTACGGGATACTTGTTTTCCATAGTTTGACTCTATACGGGATCTAAACTCCACTTCCTTTGACAGGACTGGCTGAAGAAGGCTGAACAGACTATCTGTCCAGCCCCATTGCAAGAGGACCCAGCGGACGCCCGCTTGACGGGGCTGCTGGCTCTGGCACCTCACGTGGTGTCGGAGAAGAAGGCCAAGAAGAAGGCCATGGGCACTCGGAAAAGTTCCCGTTTTCAGGTGTCACCGGACGATGACTCCGAGGCAGACTCCTCCCACAAAGGCGAGGAGGAGAAGAAGGCCTCTCCCCCAGCGGGGGGAGGGAAGAAAAGGAAGGCCTCCCCAGCGAGGGAGGCTGAAGGGTCCAAGAAGGGAAGGACTCTTCCCCCGGACTGCTCTGCCAACGCCGGTGATGACGACGAGGATTGGCCCCCAAGGGCCAAGCCCCTGGTGAGATCGGAAGTATCCGGACTCCCAAATAACTTCATGATTTTTCTTTTTCGCCACATGGTGTCCCTCTAATGCCGCATACAACCCTGCAGTCCGCCCAAGGATGATTTTCCCGCTTCGTCGAGCGGGTCCTTGGGTGCGTCGGTATGGATTCCCTTTCGACCGCCTCCACCCCTCGTGATGCGAACGATGCCGAGGTGGGATCCCAGGAAGGGACCCGCCAGGAGGAGGAGGCGCCGGAGGTGCCGCAGGGCAACCTCCCGGACTTTGCGCCGGACTCCGCACCGAAACCTGAAGTGGCTCCGGAGTCCGGCGGGCGGCCCCTTCGTAAGAAGGGCAAGACCGTGACGCCAGCGGCCTCCGTCCAACCGGAGGCGCCGGATAGCTTGCTGGAGGCACTCAACGGCACCTCCATCGAAGAGGAACACCGCACCTTCATGAGTGCAGTGATTCAGAAGGTTTAGCTCGCCAAGAGCGGGCTGACCGAAGCCTGCAGCAGCCTTCTAACAGGCTTTGAGGTAAGAATTTTGATATATGTAAAATAGTACCGCATAGACAGTAGCCCTTGATGCTCGGTTCGGTATTCGGAAAGAAAAGCCGGATTGAGGATCTAAAAAGATATACACAGGAGTCATAAAAAATATGTCAATATGGGATTGCAGGTTATGCTGCTGACCTCTGCCGCACTGACTGCGGAGGTCAATACTTTGAAGCAAAGCCTCGAGCGGTCCGAGAACGAGCTCGGCCATGCCAAGAAGCAGCTCGAGGACAAGGAAGGTGAGTAACACCGTATTAAGATTGTACCTTGCAGAAAAGGATTTGGTTGCAAGAAAATTGACAAGGATAACATGGGTATTGCAGGGGCCACGAACGAGGTGGCGACCCTGAAGGAGGCGGTGTCCGCGGCTGAACATAATGCGGCCGCGGAGCGCACCGAGCGAGAGAAGCAGGAGGCGCGGGTGGCGGAGGTACAGCAAGAGCTCCAGGATCTCGTGGAAAAACATGAGAGCCTGGAGCGTGACTCGAAGACTCGAGAGTCCGAGCTTGCATCGGCTCTTGAGAGTGCCAAAGCCGCTAAGGCCGAAGCCTACAAGGCCCTCCAAGAAATCGAGGAGTTGAAGAAAATAGCAGCGGGTAAGGCATTTTTCATGCAAAGTAAGCATGTGAGTGTGAATTACCTATCACTTACCTGAATTCGGAGCTCTCCAGGAGCGTTCGCAGATCTTCCCCGCGGCGTGTCCGATGCTGCCGCTTTCTACCGGGCCGAGGAGGGGAGCTCAACTGAGAAGGTCTTCTGGTCTCAGTATGCTGAGGCCGGACATCCGGTGCCCCTTAGCGACCAGCTGAAGTAGCTGGTCGAGCTCCACCAGGTGGCCGAACAGGCCATGAAGGGCCTCATAGTTCAGCTTTGGCCTAAGGAGGCCGTGTATGGGAGCTACTTCGGCCTGGTGCGGCGGCTGGTGGATGCGTGTCCATGGGTTGAAGTCATCAAGCACTCCGCCTGCATTGAAGGTGCCCGTTAGGCCCTTGCCCGTGCAAAGGTGCACTAGGGCAAGATGGATGCTGAGAAGCTTGTGACGGACGCGCCACCGCTGGGCAAGGAGTATAGTACGCCTGAGATGTATTATAAGACTGTTCTGAAGGGTGCCCGCACTATTGCGGGTGAGTGCTCCAAAGATGTAATATTTGAGTAGACTCGCATTTTATTATCCTGTGTGCTGAAAACTTTATTCATATGCGCTAAGCAACGCTTGTGAATTTAAAATATTACCTTCTGTGCGGCCGTTTATCAAATCTGAGAGATGGCAAGTCGTCGGCTTCAGCCCCCATGCCACGAGTGCTGGGGTGTTCGGGATAAATTTGAGCACTCTTGTTCCCATTTTTGGGTCCATCTAGGGAGGTGCTCAACACAACGAACAAGGCAACCGGACTTATAATGCTTGAACACTCTCACTTAGCCATAGAATTCCATAATTTTAAATTTCGGCGAAGCCCCTAGTGTTCGGAAGGCCGAATTTGGGATCCACGCCTGGGCCGGACAAAGCCGGTTCCTCGCTCTAAGCGGCATAAGTCTTTAGGGACTCGAAAAAAACCTCTTGAACAGCGACCGGCTCTCGCCTCATCATGACGGTCAGTTTTAGCTTTCTCCACTGAGGCGCTCGCCCAGCTCAACCGGGGCGCAATCGCAGTGGTTCTCCCAGTGCTACCTTAGCCGATACAACGGAACGTAAGGTACCAAAACATGGGAGCCGGGCAAACCCAATTATTGACCCAAGACATGATTCGGAGCCGATGCATATAATGCTATAAGTTCGGGGTGCCGCACTTGTGAAAGTGTTCGGACTTATCACACCATGATGCGGGAAACATAAGCCCCTGGTGTATTTAGCCGTACCAAAGTGTACGGATGCAACATGTCATAAATGAACATATGTATAAGAAAGAAATGCAATTGTAAGCAAAAAGGTGCTACATTGTTTATTCAAGAAATACTGCTGTGAATGCAGAACGATACAAATGGTGCGATAAGCAGGGGATGGGACTATTAAACATGTCCCCCTCCAGGGGTAGGCTACGGAATGGTGTATAAAACAGATTTAATGCTCGTAATGGAGACCACCTGGATATTCGTCGTAGCCTTTCTCCCTCCCTGGTTGTTGCATCGTGAGTTCGGCAGGTCTACTGCCGGACAGGGCCTCTGATGAACGGAGTCCTGTGGGTAAAAGAGAAAAGAAAAAAGAACGACACACTTGAGAGCCCCTGGTGTGGTTAAGCCGCATTCTGGGCCTATCGTGGTCGTGCCCCTCCCCCTATGCCCATGGTATCTTCAGAGCGTAATGATGTACACGAAGGACCCGTCTTGAAATTTTGCAGGGGCTGGGGTTGGGGCCGCATTCCTACGCATGCTCAGAGCGTGCCAGGTGGTCTTGTCGTAGGTTACTCCGGGCACGTTTAGCCGTGTCCGGTCGCTTAACGGACGGACTCGAGAATTGCCATAAGAGGTTGCACTATACTTCTGCCACGAGAGCCGTTGTATGTTCCTCCGTTCGGAGAGAGCGTTCAGTGTTTCCGTTGACCGTGACGACTCCTCGAGGGCCTGGCATCTTGAGCTTGAGGTATGCATAGTGCGGCACCGCGTTGAACTTTGCAAAGGCGGTACTTCCGAGCAGAGCATGATAGCCGCTGCGGAACGGAACTATGTCGAAGATTAACTCCTCGCTTCGGAAGTTATCCGGGGATCCGAAGACCACTTCCAGTGTAATTGAGCCTGTACAATTGGCTTCTACACCTGGTATGACGCCTTTAAAGGTCGTCTTTGTAGGTTTAATCCTTGAGGGGTCTATGCCCATTTTGCGCACTGTATCCTGATAAAGCAGGTTCAGGCTGCTGCCGCCGTCCATCAGGACTCTGGTGAGGTGAAATCCGTCGACGATTGGGTCTAAAACCAATGCGGCGAATCCGCCGTGGAGGATGCTGGTGGGGTGGTCCCTTTGATCAAAAGTGATCGGGCAGGAGGACCATGGATTGAACTTCGGGGCGACTGGCTCCATCGCGTATACATCCCTGAGTGCACGCTTCCACTCCCTTTTGGGTATGTGGGTTGCGTATATCATGTTCACCGTCCGCACTTGTGGGGGGAAACCCTTCTGTCCTCTATTGTTCGGCGGTCGGGTCTCTTCCTCGTCATCGCTATGCAACCCCTTGTCGTTGTTTTCGGCAATTAACTTGCCTGCCTGCTTGAATACCCAATAGTCCCTGTTGGTGTGGTTAGCTGGCTTTTTGGGGGTGTCGTGTATCTGGCACGAGGGGTCGAGTATTCTGTCCAAATTGGACGGACCCGGGGTAGTTCTTTTGAATGGCTTTTTCCGCTGACCGGGTTTAGAGCTTCTGAATCTGGCATTGACTGCCGTATCCTCGCTATTGTCGCCGTTAACGCGGCGTTTGTTTTTGTTGCGACGCGACCTGCCATTGCGGTCCTTGATATCCGGACTGCCAGAATTTTTGCTGAGGTTGTTGCTGCGGGCTAGCCAGCTGTCCTCACCCGCGCAGAAGCGGGTCATGAGTGATGTGAGGGCTGCCATGGATTTTGGCTTTTCTTGTCCTAAGTGTTGGGCAAGCCACTCGTCGCGGATGTTATGTTTGAAGGCCGCGAGGGCCTCCGCATCCGGACAGTCGACGATTTGATTTTTCTTAGTTAGGAACCGCGTCCAGAATTGTCTGGCCGATTCGTCTGGCTGCTGAATTATATGGCTTAGGTCGTCAGCGTCTGGTGGTCACACGTACGTGCCTTGGAAGTTATCGAGGAATGCGGCTTCCAGGTCTTCCCAACTCCCAATTGACTCTGCTGGCAAGCTGTTAAGCCAATGTCAGGCCGGTCCTTTAAGCTTGAGTGGGAGGTATTTGATGGCGTGGAGATCATCATCGCGGGCCATGTGGATATGAAGGAGATAGTCCCCGATCCAAACCGCGGGGTCTGTTGTGCCATCATAAGATTCAATGTTCACGGGTTTAAACCCTTCGGGGATTTGATGATCCATTACTTCATCTGTGAAGCATAACGGGTGTGCGGTGCCTCTGTATTGGGAGATATCACGACAAAGCTCAAAAGAGCTTTGTCTATTGTGTTCGGCCCGGCCGGACTTGCTGTGTCCGGCGCGACGGTTGTCGTCACGTACCATGGGGCGCCCACGCGATCCGTAGATCGATCTTGATTATCTTGCCTTATCCTCCAATATATCTCGCAAGTCTGGGGCGTTCCCCTGTGGCCTTGTGCTTTTCGAGCGATGCCGGGGTACGGTTCTAGTGGAGGGCCGAGAGGCCTCTCTGTCGCGGCCACGGGGTGGTCGGTCAGCCGTATTGTCCGCTGGTGATGCAGGTTCATATGCCTCCTCCTCTAATCGGGGGAGCAGCTTGCATTTAGGGTAGCTTTTGGAGGGGCGTTCGAGCTCATGCTCTTCGGCCGCAAGGACTTCAGTCCATCTATCGGCTAGCAGATCTTGATCAGCTCTAAGTTGTTGCTGCTTTTTCTTGAGGCTGTTTGCCGTGGCCATAAGCCTGCATTTAAAACGCTCTTGTTCGACGGGATCCTCCGACACGACGAATTCATCGTCGTCGAGGCTTGCCTCGTCTCCGGAGGGAGGCATGTAATCCTCTACCTCTTCGTCTGCCGCTCTCTCATGAGGGCTGGCGTCTCCGTCCTCCCGTGCTGAATCTTGCTGGAGGGGGTTGTCTTCGGCACTGTCTGGGGTGGTATTATCTCCGGTGCCGGAATCTCCATTCTTGCTGTGGCGGGATTTAGAGCGGCGCCGCTGACGCCGGCGCTTGGGCTGTTTCTTGGAGGGGTCATCCTCCGCTGTTCCTTCGCCATTCCCATCCTTTGGGATATCCACCATGTATATGTCATATGATGAGGTGGCTTTCCAGTGCCCAGTAGGCGCTGGTTCTTGGTCATCTCCGGCATCGTCGTCCATACCGTCGATGTCTTCGGAGTCGAAGTCTAGCATGTCGGTTAGATCGTCGACAGTGGCTACTAAGTGGGTGGTGGGTGGGCTTTGAATTTCTTCGTCGTCCGCATCCCAACCATCCTGACCGCAGTCCGGCCAGGGCTCTCCTGATAACGAGAGATACTTTAGTGAACTCAGGATGTCGCCGAAAGGTGAGTGTTGAAAGATGTCTGCAGCAGTGAACTCCATGATCGGCGCCCAATCGGATTCGATTGGAGGGGGCGCGGGAGGTTCGGAGTCCAGCAAGGACTCCGGCACCTCAGAGTCATGAGCTTCACGAGGGACAAGGTCAGTATTCAGCTCCATCGCCGTAGAGGTTGCAGCCCCCGAGGCGGTGTCTAGCCACCCGTCCTCGATCTGCGCAGCCGGCTCCGAATTGAGGGTTGGAGCGGACTCGTGTGCGGCCTCCAGGGCACTGTCCGGCTGCAGAGCTAAATCATGCCCATCGTGATAGTGCGGCACGCTCGGCTGTGGCTCGAATCCATCGAAGATCAAGTCCCCGCAGATGTCAGCCGTGAAGTTCAAACTTCCAAATCTGACCTGACGGCCAGGGGCGTAGCTTTCGATCTGCTCCAGATGGCCAAGCGAATTGGACCGCAGTGCAAAGCCGCCGAATACGAAGATCTGTCCGGGGAGAAAAGTCTCACCCTCGACTGCATCGTTGTTGATGATCGAAGAAGCCATCGAGCCTATCGGTGACGACACACAGGAACTCTCAATGAAAGCACCAATGTCGGTGTCAAAACCGGCGGATCTCGGGTAGGGGGTCCCGAACTGTGCGTCTAGGCGGATGGTAACAGGAGACAAGGACACGATGTTTTACCCAGGTTCGGGCCCTCTTGATGGAGGTAAAACCCTACGTCCTGCTTGATTGATATTGATGATGTGGGTATTACAAGAGTAGATCTACCACGAGATCAAGGAGGCTAAACCCTAGAATCTAGCCTGTGGTATGATTGTTGTTCGTCCTACGGACTGAAGCCATCCGGTTTATATAGACACCGGAGAGGGCTAGGGTTACACAGAGTCGGTTACAATGGTAGGAGATCTACATATCCGTATTGCCAAGCTTGCCTTCCACGCCAAGGAAAGTCCCATCCGGACACGGGACGAAGTCTTCAATCTTGTATCTTCGTAGTCTTGGAGTCCGGCCGATGATGATAGTCCGGCTATCCGGACACCCCCTAGTCCAGGACTCCCTCAAAGACAATCAAAGAAACACCCCATGCTTTAAATTTGTCACACAACGGTTACCATACGTGCATGCTACGGGACTTGCAAACCTCAATACAAGTGTCTCTAGAATCCACAACCACCCACTAGCATGACTCTAATATCACCATCTTTATATTGCAAAACTATTGCAAGGAATCAAACATATCATATTCAGCGATGTACAAGTTTATGTAGGATTTTATGACTAACCATGTGAATGACCAATTCTTGTCATCTCTCTAAATAGATATAAGTGAAGCAAGAGAGTTTAATTATTTCTACAAAAGATATGCCCACGCTCTAACAAATATAAGTGAAGCAAAAGAGCATTCTACAAATGGCGGTTTTCTATGTGAAGAGAAACAGGCAATCCAAACATCAAATGATATAAGTGAAGCATATGAAGCATTCTATAAAGCCATACTCAAAAGATTTAAGTGAAGTGCAATGAGCATTCTATAAATCAACCAAGGACTATCTCATACCAGCATGGTGCATAAAAGAAAAATGAAAACTAAATGCAAAAGACGCTCCAAGACTTGCACATAATGCATAAATGAAACGAATACGAAAACATACCGATACTTGTTGAAGAAAGAGGGGATGCCTTCCGGGGCATCCCCAAGCTTAGACGCTTGAGTCTCCTTGAATATTTACTTGGGGTGCCTTGGGCATCCCCAATCTTGAGCTCTTGCCTCTCTTCCTTTTCCTCATATCGGGACCTCCTCATTTAGACACTTCATCCACACAAAACTTCAACAGAAAACTCGGTAAGATACGTTAGTATAATAAAGCAAATCACCACTCTAAGTACTGTAGCAAACCAATTCATATTTTGTTTTTGCATTGTGTCTACTGTAATATAACTTTTCCATGGCTTAATCCACTGATATAAATTGATAGGTTCATCAAAACAAGCAAACTATGCATCAAAAACAGAATCTGTCAAAAACAGAACAGTCTGTAGCAATCTGAACATCCACCATACTTCTGGTACCCCAAGAATTCTACCAAAAATAGGGAAAATAAAAAAGTTGTACAAGGGGATAATTATTTTTGATGAAAATTTTCTGTAATCAAGATTCATAAAGTTTCCATGAGCATGAACAAAGTTCAAGGAGCTCTCCCACTTCAACAATGCTTGTCTCTCTCACTTTCACTTTCCTTTTTGAAAAGTTTTTAGGTTCCCCTCTTTGTTTTTTTGTTTTTAAACTACATAAAAGCACTCAACAGAAATAAATGGCTCTCTAAAACTTTCGGGTTGTCTCCCTGGCAGCGCTTTCTTTAAAGCCATTAAGCTAGGCATTTACTGCTCAAGTAAAGAATCCACCTGGATCCCAAGGTATATCAAAGCCAAATTTAATTAACAATGATTTGTAATTTAGTAGTGAGCACAAAGTAACATAAATAAAGCAACAACGAAGTCTAACTCTCTTCCTATGCATCGGCATGTCATAAAAGAATAATTCATGCGCACATAGTAAAGGCCAATGCATAGTATAAACAGTTTCTTGCAATTCTATCGTATTGGAAACATAGAGAGGTGGAGATAAAGTTCCTCTCTCATAACAATGGCAAGTAGGAACAGCAAGCACATGCATATTACATTCATCAAAATCATCATGTGCAATGATAAAAGGCAACCCATCAATATAATCCTTAATAAGCACAAACTTCTCCGATAAAGTGTAGTAGGGAGAATTCAAAAAGATAATAGGACTATCATGCATGGGTGCAATAGCAACAGTTTCATGTTTAACATAAGTACTATAGCAAGTTCATCTCCATAAGCATAATTCATATTGGCATCTTGGCGACAAGCATAGCAAGCATTATCAAAAAGGGATATTTCAAACAAATTCAAGGGATCATAGCAATCATCATAGCAATCATCCTTCGGTAAGTACGAAGGGGAATTAAATAGTGTATGAGTTGGAGGGTTACTCTCATTAGAAGGTGGGAACGGGTAGCTAATCCGCTCTTCCTACTTTTGTTCTTCGCTCTCCTCATCAGCTCTTTCATCCAATGAGCTCACAGTTTTATCAATTTCTTCTTCCATAGCTTCCTGCAAAATATTAGTCTCTTCTTGGACAGCGGATAATTTCTTCATAAAAGCATTAATATAGTAATTGTATTCATATTTTTCATAGCAATATCTAAGTATAGCAAGATTTTCAGGCCTATAACCATCATCATCAAAAGCTTCATACTTTTCAAACAAAGCTTCAATTTCATAAGCAGACTTAAAAGCAACAAATTCTTCTATTTGTTCCACATCATAGTAATCATATATACCATTAGCATAAGAAACTAAGGTTTCATTATCATTAAATTTGCATGAAAAGGGAAGGTGTGGAGCCTCCATCCTAGAGCAACAAGTAATATCATATCTCAAGCATAAATTCCAGGCATACCAACGCAACATAATAAATTGATCCCATAATAGTTTCCCTTTTTGTATCATGCGATAATCCCTAAAGTATTCACGTTGATCCAACGTGTCTCCCATTATAAAGTTGAATGGGGTTTTCTCAGGATTATCAAAGTAGTACAAAATATCTCTCACATAATGAGAGTCGGGGGTTTTAGGAGTTACCCCATCTACATGAGTAGCAAGTACATCTAATTTTTTTGGTATTTTGCGTTCCATATCCATAACTAAAGATAGAGAACAACTAAGAACAGCAAATAAAAATTACTTAGTGATAAAGCAAACAAGCACACACGAGAATATTCACCCCACGCTATGACTCCCCGGCAACGGTGCCAGAAAAAGGTCTTGATGACCCGCAAGTATACGGGATAGTTGTAGCCTCTTTCGATAAGTAAGAGTGTCGAACCCAACGAGGAGCTAAAGGTAGAACAAATACTCTCTCAAGTCCTATCGGCCACTGATACGACTCTACGCACGCTTGACATTCGCTTTACCTAAAACAAGTATGAAACTAGAAGTACTTTGTAGGTGTGATAGGATAGGTTTGCAAGATAATAAAGAGCACGTAAATAAGAAGTAGGGGTTGTTTAAATAAAGATGCAAATAAAGTAAATTTAACGAGTGTGGAAAAGTGGTGGTAGGAGTTGTGAAATTGTCCCTAAGCAATTGTCTATGTTACTAGACCGGTAATCACTATTGCAATTCTATTTGAGGGAGAGGCATAAGCTAACATACTTTCTCTTCTTAGATCATATGCACTTATGATTGGAACTCTAACAAGCATCCGCAAATACTAAAGATTCATTAAGGTAAAACCCAACCATAGCATTAAAGCATCAAGTCCCCTTTATCCCATACGCAACAATCTACTTACTCGGGTTTGTGTTTCAGTCACTCACGCAACCCACTATAAGCGAATCATGAACGCATTGCAACACCCTACATCGGGAATCCCTCACGCTTGCGCGACACGGAGGGCATCATAGGACAGGACCAATAATAAAACATGCAACTCAAACCAATCATAGCAATTAATCAATCACCGATAGGACAACGAAAATCTACTCAGACATCATAGGATGGCAACACATCATTGGATAATAATATGAAGAATAAAGCACCATGTTCAAGTAGAGGGTACAGAGGGTTGCGGGAGAGTGGACCGCTGAATATAGATGGCAGAAGGTGATGGAGATGTTGGTGAAGATGATGGAGGTGTTGGTGAAGATCGCGGTGATGATGATGGCCCCCGGCGGCGTTCCGGCGCCACCGGAAGAAAGGGGGAGAGATCCCCCCTTCTTCTTCTTATTCCTTGACCTCCTCCCTAGATGGGAGAAGGGTTTCCCCTCTGGTCCATGGCTCCCATGGCGTGGGAGGGGCGAAAGCCCCTCCGAGATTGGATCTATCTTTATGTTTCTGCGTTCTCTGTTTCTACCCCTTCACCGTTTCCTTTATATCTAGAGATCCGTAACTCCGATTGGGGTGAATCTTTCGCCCAGATTTTTCTCATAAAATTAGTTTTCTTGCGGCAAAAGAAGAGTGTCGACCGCCTTACGGTTGGCCCACGAGAGCCCAGGGCGCGCCCAGGGGGTAGGTGCGCCCCCTATCTCGTGGCCACCTCGGACACTGTTTCGCGTTGATTCTTCCTCCGAAAAATCCCAAATATTCCAAAATAATTTTCCGTCCCTTTTTATCCCATTTGGATTCCGTTTGATATTGGCTTTCTGCAAAACATAAAACAGGCGACAGACAGGAACTGGCACTAGGCACTGGATCAATATGTTAGTCCCAAAAATAATCTAAAAAGTTGCCAAAAGTATATGAAAGTTGGATAATATTGGCATGGAACAATCAAAAACTATAGATACGACGGAGACGTATCAGCATCCCCAAGCTTAATTCCCGCTCGTCCTCGAGTAGGTAAATGATAAAAAAGATAATTTTTGATGTGGAATGCTACCTAGCATAATCTTGATCATATGTCTAATCATGGCATGAATATTAAGACATGAGTGAATCAAAGTAATAGTCTATCATTTGACATAAAAACAATAATACTTCGAGCGTACCAATAAAGCAATCATGTCTTTTCAAAACAACAAGGCCAAAGCAAGCTTATCCCTACAAAATCGTATAGTTTGGCCATGCTTCATTTTCGTCACACAAAATGCTCCCATCATGCACAACCCCGATGACGAGCCGAGCAATTGGTTCATACTTTTTAACGCGCTTCAGCTTTTTCAACCCTCACGCAATACATGAGCGCAAGCCATGGATATAGCACTATAGGTGGAATAGAATATAATGATGGAGGTTATGTGGAGAAAACAAAAAAGGAGAAAGTCTCACATCGACGCGGCTAATCAACGGGCTATGGAGATGCCCATTAATTGATGTCAATGCGAGGAGTAGGGATTGCCATGCAACGGATGCACTAAGAGCTATAAATGTATGAAAGCTCAACAAAAGAAACTAAGTGGGTGTGCATCCAACTTGCTTGCTCATGAAGACCTAGGGCATTTGAGGAAGCCCATCGTTGGAATATACAAGCCAAGTTCTATAATGAAAATTCCCACTAGTATATGAAAGTGACAACATAGGAGACAATCTATATGAAGAATATGGTGCTACTTTGAAGCACAAGTGTGGAAAAAGTATAGTAACATTGCCCTTTTTTTCTTCTTTTTCCTTTTTTCCTTTTTTCTTTTTTCGGTGGGCTTCTTTGGCCCCCTTTTTATTTAGGCTTATTTGGCCTTTCCCTTTTTTTTCTTTTTTTCTTTTTTCTTTTTTTCATGGGGCAATGCTCTATAATGATGATCATCACACTTTTATTTACTTACAACTCGATATTACAACTCGATAATAGAACAAAGATATGACTCTATATGAACGCTTCCGGCGGTGTACCGGGATGTGCAATGATCTAGCATAGCAATAACGTCAAAAAATGGACAAGCCATGAAAACATCATGCTAGCTATCTTACGGTCATGCAAAGCAATATGACAATAAATTCTCAAGTCATGTATATGATGACGATGAAAGTTGCATGGCAATATATCTAGGAATGGCTATGGAAATGCCATAATAGGTAGGTATGGTGGGTGTTTTGAGGAAGATATAATGAGGCTTATGTGTGATAGAGCGTATCGTATCACGGGGTTTGGATGTACCGGCAAAGTTTGCACCAACTCTCGAGATAAGAAAGGGCAATGCACGGTACTGAAGAGGCTAGCAATGATGGAAAGGTAAAAGTGCGTATAATCCATGGACTCACGTTAGTCATAAAGAACTCATATACTTATTGCGAAAGTTTATTAGCCCTCGAAGCAAAGTACTACTATGCATGCCCCTAGGGGGATAGATTGGTAGGAAAAGACCATCGCTTGTCCCCGACTGCCACTCATAAGGAAGACAATCAAAGAAACACCCCATGCTTCAAATTTGTCACACAACGGTTACCATACGTGCATGCTACGGGACTTGCAAACCTCAACACAAGTGTCTCTACAATCCACAACCACCCACTAGCATGACTCTAATATCACCATCTTTATATCGCAAAACTATTGCAAGGAATCAAACATATCATATTCAGCGATCTACAAGTTTATGTAGGATTTTATGACTAACCATGTGAATGACCAATTCTTGTCATCTCTCTAAATAGATATAACTGAAGCAAGAGAGTTTACTTCTTTCTACAAAAGATATGCCCACTCTCTAACAAATATAAGTGAAGCAAAAGAGCATTCTACAAATGGCGGTTTTCTATGTGAAGAGAAACAGGCAATCCAAACTTCAAATGATATAAGTGAAGCATATGAAGCATTCTATAAAGCCATACTCAAAAGATTTAAGTGAAGTGCAATGAGCATTCTATAAATCAACCAAGGACTATCTCATACCAGCATGGTGCATAAAAGAAAAATGAAAACTAAATGCAAAAGACGCTCCAAGACTTGCACATAATGCATAAACGAAACGAATACGAAAACATACCGATACTTGTTGAAGAAAGAGGGGATGCCCCGGGGCATCCCCAAGCTTAGACGCTTGAGTCTCCTTGAATATTTACTTGGGGTGCCTTGGGCATCCCCAAGCTTGAGATCTTGCCTCTCTTCCTTTTCCTCATATCGGTACCTCCCCGTTTAGACACTTCATCGACACAAAACTTCAACAGAAAATTCGGTAAGATCCGTTAGTATAATAAAGCAAATCACCACTCTAAGTACTGTAGCAAACCAATTCATATTTTGTTTTTGCATTGTGTCTACTGTAATATAACTTTTCCATGGCTTAATCCACTGATATAAATTGATAGGTTCATCAAAACAAGCAAACTATGCATCAAAAACAGAATCTATCAAAAACAGAACAGTCTGTAGCAATCTGAACATCCACCATACTTATGGTACCCAAGAATTCTACCAAAATTAGGGAAAATAAAAAAGTTGTACAGAAAGACAGTGCAAAAAGAATCAGAACCAATTGACGTTCTAGTCAAAAATGTAAAATCGCGCACTACAGCAAAAGTTTCTGTCCTGCACCGTACAAACCAACAAGCATTGTAAACATCCTAAAGGCAAACCTTGGCACATTATTTTTATAATACAATGGAATTGTACAAGGGGATAATTATTTTTGATGAAAAGTTTCTGTAATCAAGATTCACAAAGTTTCCGTGAGCATGAACAAAGTTCGAGGAGCTCTCCCACTTCAAAAATGCTTGTCTCTCTCACTTTCACTTTCCTTTTTGAAAAGTTTTTAGGTTCACCTCTTTGTTTTTTTGTTTTTAAACTACGTAAAAGCACTCAACAGAAATAAATAACTCTCTAACACTTTCGGGTTGTCTCCCTGGCAGCGCTTTCTTTAAAGCCATTAAGCTAGGCATTTACTGCTCAAGTAAAGAATCCACCCGGATCCCAAGGTATATCAAAGACAATTTTAATTAACAATGATTTGTAATTTAGTAGTGAGCACAAAGTAACATAAATCAAGCAACAACGAAGTCTAACTCTCTTCCTATGCATCAGCATGTCATAAAAGAACAATTCATGTGCACATAGTAAAGGCCAATGCATAGTATAAACAGTTTCTTGCAATTCTATCGTATTGGAAACATAGAGAGGTGGAGATAAAGTTCCTCTCTCATAATAATGGCAAGTAGGAGCAGCAAGCACATGCATATTACATTCATCAAAATCATCATGTGCAATGGTAAAAGACAACCCATCAATATAATCCTTAATAAGCACAAACTTCTCCGATGAAGTGTAGTAGGGAGAATTCAAAAAGATAATAGGACTATCATGCGTGGGTGCAATAGCAACAATTTCATGTTTAACATAAGGAACTATAGCAAGTTCATCTCCATAAGCATAATTCATATTGGCATCTTGGCCATAAGCATAGCAAGCATCATCAAAAAGGGATATTTCAAACAAATTCAAGGGATCATAGCAATCATCATAGCGATCATCCTTCGGTAAGAACGAAGGGGAATTAAATAGTGTATGAGTTGGAGGGTTACTCTCATTAGAAGGTGGGCACGGGTAGCTAATCCGCTCTTCCTCCTTTTGTTCTTCGCTCTCCTCATCATCTTTTTCATCCAATGAGCTCACAGTTTCATCAATTTCTTCTTCCATAGCTTCCTGCAAAATATTAATCTCTTCTTGGACAGCGGATACTTTCTACATAAAAGCATTAATATAGTAATTGTATTCATAATTTTCATAGCAATATCTAAGTATAGCAAGATTTTCAGGCCTATAACCATCATCATCAAAAGCTTCATACTTTTCAAACAAAGCTTCAATTTCACAAGCAGCCTTAAAAGCAACAAATTCTTCTATTTATTCCGCATCATAGTAATCATATATACCATTAGCATAAGAAGCTAAGGTTTAATTATCATAAAATTTGCATGAAAAGGGAAGGTGTGGAGCCTCCATCCTAGAGCAACAAGTAATATCATATCTCAAGCATAAATTCCAGGCATACCAACGCAACATATAAATTGATCCCATAATAGTTTCCCTTTTTGTGTTGAGCGATAATCCCTAAAGTATTCACGTTGATCCAACGTGTCTCCCATTATAAAGTTGAATGGGGTTTTCTCAGGATTATCAAAGCAGTACAAAATATCTCTCACATAATGAGAGTCGGGGGTTTTAGGAGTTACCCCATCTACATGAGTAGCAAGTACATCTAATTTTTTTGGTATTTTGCATTCCATATCCATAACTAAAGATAGAGAACAACTAAGAATAGCAAATAAAAATTACTTAGTGATAAAGCAAACAAGCACACACGAGAATATTCACCCCACGCTATGACTCCCCGGCAACGGTGCCAGAAAAAGGTCTTGATGACCCACAAGTATACGGGATAGTTGTAGCATCTTTCGATAAGTAAGAGTGTCGAACCCAACGAGGAGCTAAACATAGAACAAATACTCTCTCAAGTCCTATCGGCCACTGATACGACTCCACGCACGCTTGACGTTCGCTTTACCTAGAACAAGTATGAAAATAGAAGTACTTTGTAGGTGTGATAGGATAGGTTTGCAAGATAATAAAGAGCACGTAAATAAAAAGTAGGGGCTGTTTAAATAAAGATGCAAATAAAGTAAATATAACAAGTGTGAAAAAGTGGTGGTAGGAGTTATGAAATTGTCCCTAAGCAATTGACTATGTTACTAGACCGGTAATCACTATTGCAATTCTATTTGAGGGAGAGGCATAAGCGAACATACTTTCTCTTCTTAGATCATATGCACTTATGATTGGAACTCTAGCAAGCATCCGCAAATACTAAAGATTCATTAAGGTAAAATCCAACCATAGCATTAAAGCATCAAGTCCCCTTTATCCCATATGCAACAATCTACTTACTCGGGTTTGTGTTTCAGTCACTCACGCAACCAACTATAAGTGAATCATGAATGCATTGCAACACCCTACAGCAGGAATCCCTCACGCTTGCGTGACACGGAGGGCATCATAGGACAGCACCAATAATAAAACATGCAACTCAAACCAATCATAGCAATTCATCAATCACCGATAGGACAACGAAAATCTACTCAGACATCATAGGATGGCAACACATCATTGGATAATAATATGAAGCATAAAGCACCAAGTTCAATTAGAGGGTACAGCGGGTTGCGGGAGAGTGGACCGCTGAATATAGATGGGGGCAGGTGATGGAGATGTTGGTGAAGATGATGGAGGTGTTGGTGAAGATCGCGGTGATGATGATGGCCCCCGGCAGCGTTCCGGCGCCACCGGAAGCAAGGGGGAGAGAGCCCCCCTTCTTCTTCTTCTTCCTTGACCTCCTCCCTAGATGGGAGAAGGGTTTACCCTCTGGTCCTTGGCTCCCATGGCGTGGGAGGGGTGAGAGCCCCTCCGAGATTGGATCTATCTCTCTGTTTCTGCGTTCTCTGTTTCTGCCCCTTCACCGTTTCCTTTATATCTGGAGATCCGTAACTCCGATTGGGGTGAATCTTTCGCCCAGATTTTTCTCGTAAAATTAGCTTTCTTGCGGCAAAATAAGAGCGTCAACCGCCTTACGGTTGGACCACGAGAGCCCAGGGCGCGCCCAGGGGGGTAGGCGCGCCCCTATCTCGTGGCCACCTCGGACACTGTTTCGCGTTGATTCTTCCTCGAGAAAATCCCAAATATTCCAACATAATTCTCCATCCGTTTTTATCCCGTTTGGATTCCGTTTGATGTTGGTTTTCTGCGAAACATAAAACACGCAACAGACTGGAACTTGCACTTGGCACTGGATCAATATGTTAGTCCCAAAAATAATATAAAAAGTTGCCAAAAGTATATGAAAGTTGAATAATATTGGCATGGAACAATCAAAAATTATAGATACGACGGAGACGTATCAGAGGCTCAACTTGAGGCAGAGCGCGCGGAAGCCGTTGCCATCGAGGCCCTCCTGCAGGCGGAATCGGACGTCCTGGACTTGAACCAGGCGGCAGAGGCTCGACTCGACGCAGAGCGCGCGGATGCCGCTCTCATCTACGCCCTCCTACAGGCGGAGCCGGATGTCTTGGACTTGAACCGGGCGGCAGAGGCTCGACTCGACGCGGAGCGCGCGGATGCGGCTGCCATTGAGGCCCTCCTGCAGGCGGAACCGGACATCCTCGACTTGAACCGGGCTATGCTCTCGTCCGTGCAGAGCGCCCGCACGCTCCGCATGAACGAGTAGCTGGAGGCCGAGGACAACCACGGTGCGGAGACACACGTCAGCAGCTACGGCTGGTTCGCGCCGGCAGCCAAAGACGACGAGGCCGTCTCGTTCCATGAGCAGTGATAGTTTTTCTTTATGTTGTTGTTTTTATGGATCTTTTGCTTTGTAAAAACATATATTTTTATGCAAGTCACCTAACTTGGGTCAGTCTACCATTTCAGGCGGTTGGATGAATATCCTACGTCTCCTAACCATTCTTTCCTTCTTCCTCACCTCTTCTTCTTCCCCAACAGACCACCGCACGGGCCGTACGGATACTCCCCAACATGCGGTTGGATAAACATACTCTATGAACAAAAATTATGTGTCAACGGTAGGATGGCTGAGTTTGGTTTGTTCACATGCGACAGCACGTGTCAGTGAGGGTTCGTTCCTTTGGTTGGGTTTGCGGCGTGCAGGAGCGAATGTGTGAGGGTGCGATGCGACCGCGGCGTGCAGGAGCGACCGTGTGAGGGTGCGGTGCGGCCGCGACAGCCGTGCGCAAGTGTACCTCCTTCTCATTTTGAAAACTTTAGGCAAGCTTGACAAAAATGTGTGGCTAAGTTTGGCAATGCAAGGCCTAGACCCAAACAGGATAAGTACGTACGTACTAGGAATACTAGTGTTAAAAAAGAAAGGCGGGATTTTCCTTTGTGCGATTTAATCGATACAAATCCTCGTTTCACATGTCAATTAATGCGTATTTTTTTCTCTAAAGACCAAAGAGCTAACCATCTCACTCCTCATCGCTTGATTAATGCAGCGCCATGCAAACCAACCTTCTCACTTCCGCATGCATGCAGGCAATATTAATGTCCTTGGTTGCTAGTACGAGGCAAACCCCATCAATTTTGCCTCGATTAGTGTTAGTGGCCTTTTGCAAATTGTAATTTTGATATGTTGGCCTTGTGTACAAAAAAATGGAGGTAGTAACTATATTTGACTTCCTTCCCCATTGCGGTGACGTCGACGATATCTTTTTTTTGTGGTTTGGCGATGTGCGTTCGACGGAGAACACCATTGAGGGAGACCACGGTAAGTCGTTCGCAAGTGCCGCCTGCAAGCCGAGACAACCGCCTTATTTGCATCCAGGAAGTCCGTTGAACCAAAGGACTAGTACTACTAGGAGTACACAATAGCGTCGTCCGTCCAGCTTAGTGCAGTGAGATGGTTTCTCGAAGAAGACGATGGAGAAGCAGAGTCAGCGAAGAGTGAAATGATGGTTGCTCCGTCCGTGCTTTTGTGATTTGATGCCTCACTACTTTGTGATTTGTCATAGAATGGACAGGGGAGTAGACTCTGTGCTCTATATTGTACTACATGCGTCCAAGCATGGGAGAAAGAGGAGAGACGTTGCATTTTTCTATTCCTTCAATCAATCAATCAGGGAGCTTTGGTTCCACCTTTTTGGCTTTGGCAACACCATCCACAATGGTTCCCACGATGCCAAAAGCTATTTTCACATTTGGCTACACATTGTGGATGCCCTTAACCGTACCACTTGGTTTTGCTCCTGTGTGCTATCTATACAAATCTCAATTGTATTGATCTAAAAAATTATAGAATCAAGATTAGTAAAAAGGAGGTGATTTTGCCGCACGGATGGCGGGGAAGGTTTCTTATTTTTAGAGGACGTTGTCTTGGCGGTTTGCTAACATGTGGTCTCACGTGTCAGTGCTTTACCAAGCCGATTCGCGTCCCACATGAGGCAGAACAATAGCAGAAGCAACACGTGGTTAAGTTGAAGAAGATGAGGGAGAAGCGGATTCAGCAACGAGTGAAATGATGGTTGCTTCGTCCCTCCAACTTCTTTTTTTAGCATTATTACTTCGTCCCTCCAACTTAACTACGGGAAAGGTGCAGCTTTGTGATTTGACGCCTCATTGCTCATTACTACGCCGGCGCCATGACTGGGGTGCTTCACTCCGGCTGCTCTGCACTGTATTTCGGTATGGCACGTGGACTCGGTAGCTTGATGTCCCACATGTCGGCGAAAGGGACTAGAAGATTTATGAAAGCGAGCGCTCCACTCTTACCACGGAGGAGTACACGACACGACGGCCCAGTGAACTGTCACTTGTATTGTATAGTACTATAGTTTTGCTGTTTCGCACGATTCATCGATACAAACCCGATTAAACAGGAAAGGGCGCGATTTTTCCCGCGCGGTAGATGATATTGGCCATACATTTCAAAGGCAATTTTAATGTGTGCAAATTGAATAATTAACAATATAATATCTAGTAAAACTAAAAACACATATGATTTATTGTGTTACAGTGTAGTAGTAGTGTTGTATTGCATAGTTGTTAGATGTAACATGCGAGAACATGTAGAGATGTAGTTTTGGAGGGCCTACAGAGAGAAAAGCGTAATACGGTCACCGAACTTCAGAATAAGTTGATTACGGTCACTATATATGTTTTGTGGTGATTATACAGTCACTTGCTCACGGTTCAGCATCGGATTGCACTCTGTTGACCGGCCAAATAGTCTGTGTGGCGCCATGTTGACTAGTTAAATTGACCACATTCCTTGTGGGTCCCACATGTCAGTTCGCATAGGGAAAAGTTCAGATAAACACAAATTTACACAGGCGCAACAAGACTCCAACCCATGCACAGGAATCACCTAGTTGTGTATGTGTCTGTCAGGGCCTGATGTGTGCGCATGCACGTGTAGGTTGAGCACTAGAGCGTGAGAGTGTGTGTTGGTCGTGTGGTGTACTGGTGTGTGCATGCATGCGTGCGTGTGTGCGTGTGAGTGTTGCATGCGTGCGTGGCTGCATGTGTATGTGTGAGTGTTGCGTGCGTGCGTGGGTGCATGTGTTTGTGTGAGGGTAGCGTGCATGCAGTTCGTGTGCATGCGTGTGTGTGTATAATGACCACACCAGCTCATGTGTGTTAAAATAGACGGCTCAGCATACCAATACAAGGCCACCTTGTCCGATGTGCCCGCAGTCATGACTTCGAACCACCGTCCAAATATATTTTTGTCGTTTGTTTTCCTTCTTACTAGCAAGATGCCCGTGCGTTGCACGTAACATCAAGATGCATTTGTATGACTAGTTTATCTCGTGAGAGAAAAGGATGAACGAGGGAAGGCCTTATTTGCAAATATTGAGAGGTGTGTGGGTACCTTTTTGCAAAATTGCCATAGTTTCTTTCCTGTCCGTCAGATATAAATCGAATGGCCTATATTGTAGGATGGCAGGCACACCATCATCACCAACTATGTTTTTTATAAGAGTGTATTTTATGTATTTTATAAGAGTGTAGATGTAGAGTAGATACAAGCCGACAGGTGGGCACCATGGTAGTGAGATAATGTGATGCAACACTAGAGGTGCCACGTGGAGCGTTTAACTGGTCAACTAGTCATGTCATGAGCAAATACAGAGTTGTACGGTGAGCCCGTGACTGTATAATAACCACTAAACGTAAATGGTGACCGTAATGAGTGGATTCTGAAGTCCAATGTACGTATCGTGCTTTCACTTCAAATACAATGATCGTCATTGCATATATCGCGAGAGAAAGATGAAACATGCGTGAATTTTCTAGGGGCTTACTTTTAGAGGACATGAAGATAGTTTTGTGTGCATACGTGAAAGGGGCGTACAGGAGGGTATGCGATGGAGAGAGAGATGCTCTTCGTTTCTCTTTATTATGACTAACTTTGTATATAGTATAAAAATATACTAATTCACAGTGCGGAATAAATATCATTGTGGGCACCATGCAATGCAAATTAGCGTTCGTACTCCTCCATATAACTTTGTAATGTTGTATATATGTAGAAACTCTAAAATAATTTTTTGGCCACACTATTCAAAAGGAATGTTGTATGCGAAATAAATGTGAAGAGAGGGCTTTTTAGATCAATGGGGTATGTGATGTAACATGTGTGAATGTGTAGTCGATGCATTTGGCGGGGCCTAGAGAGGTATGTGTGTGTATTACGTATTCGAGAGAGGCATGGAAGAGGGGCCGACGGGGGTGTGCGGGAGAGATAGCACGAGAAATGAGAGTGGTCTAGAGAGAGAGACGAATATTACGTCACGACGAGAGAT
>NC_041385.1:12332269-12334004 GCF_002162155.2 Triticum dicoccoides
AATAGAGGCACCAGGAGAAATTTTTTGTGTGTGTGGTGTTTGTGTTGGTATGTGTGGGTGTGAGAAGATAATGAGACGTGGGGGCAGAGGGTGTATCACCGCGTGAGGTCCGGTGGGTCGAGGTGAGGCCCTTCGTTCGGTTCCATCCTGCGCCACATTGGTCGGCCCGTGACGCATTTAGGAAGACCCATGGATGACTAGTCGTACAAGACAAAGATAGTAGAATTGTGAAGGACTCTGTGTCCACTGACAAAGCCGGCTAGGATTTGTAACCCTAGGTTCTCGGACTAAGGTAACCCCTTTATCTCTGATATTGATATTGATCCAACCTAATTTTAATGGGCATCCTACAGAATGCTCTGCTAGAATCATACTCGTTGATTAGGAAGAGAGGTGTGAGACAATGCGTGAGAGACAGGCCTAAAGATAATGTGCGTACATGAGACACATAGGCAGGTCCATGTATATATATAAAGGGTTGATGGGGATTGTGCGTGTGTATGCTTGCAAGAGGAAGAGTGCTTGTGATAAAGAGTAGTGAAAACAGTTGTAAATGGTTACGAGAGGGAGGGAGGGTTATATCTAGAGCATGTGTGCGAGAAAGACACCTCAGGAGAGAGTGTGTGAGCATGTGTGAGAGACCACCGATGGAGAGTGAATCTACACGTAAAAGACTATTGTACACATTGATTAAAGATATAAATTGTATCCAAATATTAGGATGGGATCATGATATTTGCAATTCGCGCAAGGAGTGGTCATTGATCCATCAGACATCTAGATTCTATCGAATTTGAGCATGTCCATGTTATTATTCGACACAATTGATCTACATAGTTAGTATTTTGAACTCCAGACAATGCATCGCTTTAGCAATCGAATATAAACGTGAGTATAGTTCATGTTGTGTGTGTAAAGCACATTATACATATGAAAGTTACACAATGAATATTATAAATAGATACCTATGAACTAGCATACATTTGAATTCAACTTAAGGTGGTTTAAAAAATCGAATTCAACATGAAGTCCATTCAATTATTTGAATTTGATATCATGGCATTTGTAAATCATACCTAAATTATGGGGGCACCAATCTTTGCTCTGATTTTGTACATAATAGCATATGTAGTCGTGTACAAAATAGATTCAAGTTTAGCTCCTCCATTCCACAATAATCATAGTTATAGGATTTTCAAGTGTCAAAAATTCAAAAATAAGTGGATAATTTAATGAGGTTTTCAAACATACAAGGTCAAATATAACATTGTCTATTTAGGTCAATCCTCATAGTTCAAGAGTACTCTAAACGTGAATGCTTGTGTTTCAAAATTTCGAACGAAGCGCCAAAAGAGCCTCTACTCGCCCGAAACTGTGTGAGACCGATGTTTGGTAGTACAAGGAAATTACCTTTTCTAATAACTCTGACCCGTGAAACCTACCGGCCCGATGTCCAAAGGTCTAAACCAGGGTAGGTTTGTAGCTTCATCTAGACGCCACGTAACCGCCTCCGAAAAACATTCATACACAATGGCCGCCTAAGCACACATGCGCGCGACCGAAATCACTCCCGCCCACTATTTGGGACACCTGGGATTACCATCCTACCCCCGACCCGCAGTAGGTCCGAAATTTAAGAGGGGGGCAAAGTTTGTACTTTCCCCAAAGTTCAAACAAGCGCGTCCCATCTTCTGTTCAAAAAGTCAAAAACAAGTGCGTCCCAGACCGAAACATG
>NC_041385.1:12334302-12343933 GCF_002162155.2 Triticum dicoccoides
CAGCTGTGAAACCCCGGCATCCTTTGTCCGCCACCCCATCCCACCCATCAACCGCCGCCCTCCTCCATCACGCCCCAGCCGATACCCCGACGTCGTCGTCCACCGCAACCTCAACCGCAATGCCCTCCATGGCTAGTAGTTGAAGTCGAGGCCGAGCCGTCCGTACCCGAGCCAGTTCAACCACGCCGTCCCGCGCCTCACCGCTGCCGCTCCAACTTCGCCACCGTCCACCGCACCAGAGTTGTTCCTGCTACACCGTCCTTCGCCGCCTCGGATCTGCTTCCCCTCTGTTGATATACGGCCATGGCAACACAGTCAACAATTTGGCCATGTGTTTGTCCAAGGATCCATGGCTCTCCAAAACATCAGTTCCCCTGGGAAAAACAAGAAGATCGCCGTGACATATCGACACCACACTGGCAACCGATAAGGTACTCCTCTTCCCTTATTTGTGCAAATCTTACGTGTCTGCTTGCACGGTATTCATCCCACCGAAGACACTAGTTGGCCGCTTCTTCTTCATACTAGATGTTCCTAGTAACTCGCGATGCACAAGGTTTCTCCTCATATACTATTTCACCTTGGCTAAAGGTCCGTCGCCCCCTGAATTTCAATTTCTGGCCAGTTGATCCCTATTAACGGAAGCATTCCCCGGCGTAACAGGCGCTAGTACGCCTATTACGCCGGGGAAGCAGCGCCTTGGTGTTTATCTTAGGGGCGTGTGCGGCCTAGAGCTACCGGCGCCCGATCTGGAGGTCGGTCGGGATTAAAGGGATGGCCTGGGGGCGCTGCCAAGCACGGTGGTGGTGTGAGGTCGAGGGGAGGGCGGGGCGGCGGAGGCAGGGGTCTGGGCCGGTGGTCGCTGGCGGTTCGAGAAAGATCGTCAACAGTGACTGGCGGGAGGTAGACGAAGGTCATCTGCCCGTTCCTTATAGATCGGATAGTTCATTAAAAAAATCGACTAACCTCTTTATTTTCAGTCGATTGTTATCTTAGATATGACCACATGTGGTGGTGTGCTGGAGGAGTACCTGCATTTCCTATGCTCATATATTACAAAATCATACGGGGTAGAATCTAATTTTGTTTGCCATGCACTGTTGTAGAGCTATCATATGTCTCCTGTCATTTATTTTTCAGCCACCTGCTATCTGCTACTTTTACAGTGCACTAGTTCTGCACACACTTCACCCATACTCTCACTATTGTGTTTTTATGCAAGGGTATTTCAGAGTCTGCCTTGAGAGAAGCAAAAAAGATAAGAGAGAAGTTGAGCCAGCTTTCTTCACGGTTAGGCACGACACGTTACAGCGCTATAAAGGGTGCAGTATCAGCAGATGGAGACGGTAAACGTAGCTCTGGAGTTGATGACCTCGCTCACAATGAACCACCATCCCAGGTGCTTGCTTTAACTTCGTGGTGTCATATGTGGTTGCATGTCCATATGGTGTCTAGCTTGTATTCGAAAGGCCGAAGTCGGTCTTGACAAATAGCTAGTCAGGGCACTGGCCGAGCCAGTGACAAGCCCAGCAAAGATAGGCATCACCTGGAAGCCAACTAAAAAGCTGCGATGGTGGCGAAGCAGCCCGCCTCCCATCAGGCTCTCAGGTCCTAGTTGATCATGCTCACCACTCCAGTCGGATGTCTAGCTTGTATTGCTTCCAATTTGGTTAAATTGCATCTGCTTAGCTTACACATTATACCTTTGAATATGACATGCCTTTCTGTTTTTGGTACATACTAGTACATCTATGTATTAACCATGTTCTTACATCAAACTAATGTTTTTGTCTATCCCTCATTAATCACTTATGATGAGGCAGGCAGGCAAGGGGACTACTCCTCATTTAAAGAATGCAGCGTCAGCCTCTCGACATGATTCTCAAGAAACAGAAATGCTAGATGAAGATAGTGAACGTAGCTCTGTAGTTGATTACAAAATTTCCCCTACACTAGCATCGCAGGTGCTTGCTCTAACTTGGCAGCGTGATATGTGGTTGCATGTTGCATATGGTGTCTAGATTGTAATTCTTCCAATCTGGTTAAACTGCATGTGCTAGTCTGCTTAGCTTATACATTATACCTGTTAATGTGACATGCCTTCCTGTATTTAGTACATAGTACATCTGTCTATTAAGCATGTCCTTACATAAAACTATTGTTTTTTTGTATCCCGCATCAATCAATATGACGAGACACCTTTAGTATATGCAGTGTGATATTAGTTGCATCTTTCATATCATTTATAGCATGCGCTGCTTCTAATTTGTTGAAATTCCATTTATGATGGGACGCTTTTAACTTGGCAGAGTCATATTGGTTGCATCTTTCATGTGGTGTCTAGCTTGCATTGCTTCTTATTTGTTGGAATGGTTTCTGCTTAGTTTACACAAACAGTTGTGAACATGCCATGTCGTCCTGTTTTTCGTACATATTCCATCCTGGTATCATGTGTTTGCCTTACATCAAAGTAGTGATTGTCAGTATCATGCATGAGTGAGTTCTGAAGAGAGAATTTTATCGATTTATCTTGTCGGTTTTACTTGACAATTCAAAATCAATAAAGCGGAAGGAAGTTAGCAAGGCATCGGATAAAGGTGCTCCTTCCGAACGGAGGGCTGATACGTCTCTGTCATATCTATAATTTTTTATTGTTCCATGCCAATATTCTACAACTTCCATATATTTTTGGCAACCATTTATACTATTTTTTGGGACTAACATATTGATCAAGTGCCCAGTGCCACTTCCTGTTTGTTGCATGTTTTATGTTTCGCAGGAAACCAATATCAAACGGAATCCAACAGGATAAAAATGGACGGAGAATTATTTTCAAATATTTGGGATTTTCCGGCGGAAGAATCAACGTGAAATAGTGTCCGAGGTGGCCACGAGACAGGGGGGCGCGCCCACCCCCCTGGGCGCGCCTGGCACTCTCATGGGCTACTGTAAGGCAGTTGACGCTCTTCTTTTGCCGCAAGAAAGCTAATTTTACGAGAAAAATCTAGGCGAAAAATTCACCCCAATCGGAGTTACGGATCTCCAGATATAAAGGAAACGGTGAAGGGGCAGAATCACAGAACACAGAAACAGAGAGATAGATCCAATCTCGGAGGGGCTCTCGCCCCTCCCACGCCATGGGAGACAAGGACCATAGGCGAAACCCTTTTCCCATCTAGGGAGGAGGTCAAGGAAGAAGAATAAGAAGGGGGCCTCTCTCCCCCTTGCTTCCGGTGGTGCCGGAGCGCTGGCGGGGGCCATCATCATCACCGCGATCTTCACCAACACCTCCGCTATCTTCACCAACATCTCTATCATCTTCCCCCTTCTATATTTAGTGGTCCACTCTCCCGCAACCTGATGTACCCTCTACTTGAACATGGTGCTTTATGCTTCATATTATTATCCAATGATGTGTTGCCATCCTATGATGTCTGAGTAGATTTTCGTTGTCCTACCGGTGATTGATGAATTGCTATGATTGGTTTGAGTTGCATGTTTTATTATTGGTGATGTCCTATTGTGCCCTCTGTGTCGCGCAAGCGTGAGGGATTCCCGCTGTACGGTGTTGCAATGCGTTCATGATTCGCTTATAGTGAGTTGCTTGAGTGACAGAAGCATAAACCCGAGTAAGGGGATTGTTGCGTATGGGATAAAGGGGACTTGATACTTTAATGCTATGGTTGGGTTTTACCTTAATGAATCTTTAGTAGTTGCGGATGCTTGCTAGAGTTCCAATCATAAGTGCATATGATCCAAGTAGAGAAAGTATGTTAGCTTATGCCTCTCCCTCAAATAGAATTGCAATAGTGATTACCGGTCTAGTAACGTAGTCAATTGCTTAGGGACAATTTCACAACTCCTACCACCACTTTTCCACACTCGCTATATTTACTTTATTGCATCTTTATCTAAACAGCCCCTACTTTTTATTTACGTGTTTTTTATTATCTTGCAAACCTATCCTATCACACCTACAAAGTACTTCTAGTTTCATACTTGTTCTAGGTAAAGCGAACACTAAGCATGCGTAGAGTCGTATCAGTGGCAGATAGGACTTGAGAGTATATTTGTTCTACCTTTAGCTCCTCGTTGGGTTCGACACTCTTACTTATCGAAAGAGGCTACAACTATCCCATATACTTGCGGGTCATCAAGACCTTTTTCTGGCGCCGTTGCCGGGGAGTCATAGTGTGGGGTGATTATTCTCGTGTGTGCTTATTTGCTTTATCACTAAGTAATTTTTATTTGCTGTTCTTAGTTGTTCTCTATCTTTAGTTATGGATATGGAACACAAAATACCAAAAGAATTAGATGTACTTGCTACTCATGTAGATGGGGTAACTCCTAAAACCCCCGATTCTCATTATGTGAAAGATATTATGTACTATTTTGATAATCCTGAGAAAACCCCATTCAACTTTATAATGGGAGACACGTTGGATCAACATGAATACTTTAGGGATTATCGCTCGACACAAAAAGGGAAACTATTATGGGATCAATTTATTATGTTGCGTTGGTATGCTCGTCAACTATGCTTGAGATATGATTATACTTGTTGCTCTAGGATGAAGGCTCCACACCTTCCCTTTTCATGCAAATTTAATGATAATGAAACCTTAGCTTCTTATGCTAATGGTAGATATGATTACTATGATGTGGAACAAATAGAAGAATTTGTTGCTTTTATGGGTGCTTATGAGATTGAATCTATGTTTAAAGCGTTTGACGATTTTGATGATTCAGCTTATAGGCCTAAAAATCTTGCTATGAAAAAGATGATGAGGAGAGCGAAGAACAAAAGGAGGAAGAGCGGATTGATCACCCGTGCCCACCTTCTAATGAGAGTAACTCTTCAACTCATACATTGTTTAATTCCCCTTCGTGCTTACCGAAGGATGATTGCTATGATGATTGCTATTATCTCGTTGATTATCTTGAAATATCCCTTTTTGATGATGCTTGCTATGCTTGTGGCCAAGATGCCAATATGAATTATGCTTATGGAGATGAACTTGCTATAGTTCCTTGTGTTAAACATGAAATTGTTGCTATTGCATCCACGCATGATAGTCCTATTATCTTTTTGAATTCTCCCAACTACACTATATCGGAGAAGTTTGTGCTTATTAAGGATTATATTGATGGGTTGGCTTTTACCATTGCACATGATGATTTTGATGAATGTAATATGCATGTGCTTGCTGCTCCTACTTGCAATTATTATGAGAGAGGAACTATATCTCCACCTCTCTATGTTTCCAATATGATAAAATTGCAAGAAACTGCTTATACTATGCATTGGCCTTTACTTGGTGTGCATGAATTGTTCTTTTATGAGATGCCGATGCATAGGAAGAGAGTTAGACTTCGTTGTTGCATGATATATGTTAATTTGTGCTCACTACTAAATTACAAATCATTGTTAATTAAAATTGGCTTTGATATACCTTGGGATCCGGGTGGATCCATTACTTGAGCACTATATGCCTAGCTCAATGGCTTTAAAGAAAGCGCTGCCAGGGAGACAACCTGGAAGTTTTAAAGAGTCATTTATTTCTGTTGAGTGCTTTTATATAGTTTAAAAATAAAAAAATAAAGTGGGGAACCTAAAAACTTTTCAAAAAGGAAAGTGAAAGTGAGAAAGACAAGCATTGTTGAAGTGGGAGCTAGCCTTGAACTTTGTTCATGCTCACGAAAAATTTGTGAATCTTGATTACAGAAACTTTTCATCAAAAATAATTATCCCCTTGTAAAATTCCATTGTATTATAAAAGTAATGTGCCAAGGTTTGCCTTTAGGATGTTTACAATGCTTGTTGGTTTGTACGGTGCAGGACAGAAACTTTGGATGTAGTGCGCGATTTTACATTTTTTTTACTGGAAAAACGGTTCTGATTCCTTTTGCACTGTCTTTCTATACAACCTATGTATTTTTAAAAAAATTGGTATAATTGTTGGAATACCAGAAGTATGGTGAATGTTCAGATTTCTACAGACTGTTCTGTTTCTGACAGATTCTGTTTTTTATGCATAGTTTGCTTGTTTTGATGAATCTATCAATTTATATTAGTGGATTTAAGCCATGAAAAAGTTATGTTACAGTAGACACAATGCAAAAACAAAATATGAATTGGTTTGGTACAGTACTTAGAGTAGTGATTTGATTTATTATACTAACGGATCTTACCGAGTTTTCTCTTGAAGTTTTGTGTGGATGAAGTGTCTAATCGAGGAGGTTTCGATATGAGGAAAAGGAAGAGAGGCAAGAGCTCAAGCTTGGGGATGACCAAGGCACCCCAAGTAAATATTCAAGGAGACTCAAGCGTCTAAGCTTGGGGATGCCCCGGAAGGCATCCCCTCTTTCTTCAACAAGTACCGGTATGTTTTCGAATTCGTTTCGTTCATGCATTATGTGCAAGTCTTGGAGCGTCTTTTGCATTTAGTTTTCACTTTTGTTTTATGCACCATGCTGGTATGAGATAGTCCTTGGTTGATTTATAGAATGCTCATTGAACTTCACTTATATCTTTTGAGTATTGCTTTATAGAATGCTTCATGTGCTTCACTTATATCTTTTGAAGTTTGGATTGCCTGTTTCTCTTCACATAGAAAACCGCCATTTATAGAATGCTCTTTTGCTTCACTTATATTTGTTAGAGCATGGGTGAGGGAGTCCCGGATTAGGGGGTGTCCGGATAGCCGGACTACCATCATCGGCCGAACTATCATCGGCCGGACTATCATCATCATCGACCGGACTCCAAGACTATGAAGATACAAGATTGAAGACTTCGTCCCGTGTCCGGATGGGACTTTCCTTGGCGTGGAAGGCAAGCTTGGCGATACGGATACGTAGATCTCCTACTATTGTAACCGACTCTATGTAACCCTAGCCCTCTCCGCTGTCTATATAAACCGGATGGCTCTAGTCCGTAGGACACAACAACAACAACCATTACAATCATACCATAGGCTAGCTTCTAGGGTTTAGCCTCCTTGATCTCGTGGTAGATCCACTCTTGTAAACATCCACAATATCAATATCAATCAAGCAGGACATAGGGTTTTACCTCCATCAAGAGGGCCCGAACCTGGGTAAAACATCGTGTCCCTTGTCTCCTGTTACCATCCGCCTAGACGCACAGTTCGGGACCCCCTACCCGAGATCCGCCGGTTTTGACACCGACATTGGTGCTTTCATTGAGAGTTCCTCTGTGTCGTCACCGATAGGAAGGATGCCTCTTCCCGTCTTCAAGGATGGCATCTTCGCCGATGGAGCCCTGGCCGCCGGCCAAACTATCCGGCTAGGAGGTTTTCTTATGACCGCCTGTCCGGCCACCGCTTCAACGATGACCTCTCGTGTCATCGAGAGCAATCTTCACGTCAACTCGGAATTCGCCGAGCAGTTAGATCCAGTAGAGCTCTCGTCTGTAAACGAACTCTTGATCGGATCGCCGCCCTGGGAGTCGCTACGGACTACAATCGGATTGGGCTTAAAACTGATCTGAGAGAGATTAACTCTCCCCAGGTTACCCACCACGTCACGGTGGTAGAGGAACATCGCGGTGGTCCTTCTCCCATATTGAAAACTAGTCGTGTCCGGGCTACCGAACCCTCCATGCCGGATTCCCGCGGAGGAGCGGATTCCGATCAAGCACTGAACATAAAGTCAGGCATCGGACCGGACTCGTTGGACAACGTTCCACTTTCCAAGCTTCCAAATTCGGAAACTTCTCGGCCCTTGAGCCTCGAGATGGGCAGGTTCCCGGACTCAGTAAGGCCCGCCCGTCCAGATATATGCGATCTATCTCTAATCCGGCAAGAGCCAGCCGAAACAGTACATCATTACTGGGCTAGATTCCTCCTGGTCATGGACCGGATAAAGGACTGCCAAGAGGAAAACGCAATCTCGATCTTTTGCAACAATTGCACGGACAGGGGAATCTTGAACGCCGTCAGCCATCGCGAAATCACGCGTTTCACCGACTTGGCATCCATAGTGCGAAAGTATTGTGCCATAGAAAGTTTCCGGAAAACCGATAGGTTTTGGGATAATCCGGCCCCAAACATAGCCCCAGTCCGCAACAAAAGGGTGCATTACACTCAGGCACCAAATACAAGAACCAGAAAACAGAAGCCCCTTAAAGGGAACGAAACCGTACTGAAGGGATGGCTCAGTAAACCCTGTACAATTCACAGTACCAAGGGCGCCACCCCGACACATAGCCTTCGTGCATGTTGGATATTACGGCAGGTGGCCAAAAGTGGCGAGGAGCTTCTAGCCCCGCGAAACCACACCAACAATACCGGTACGGTATCAACCGTCTTCGAGACTTTCTCATCAAACAATATGCGGAAACGAACGATCCACAGCCTTGCCGAAGTCTACCAAGTAGCAACAACAAATCCTTGGAGCGACGCGGCCATCACCTTCAACGCCAGCGACGAACCTAAATTCCGAACAGCCCGAGCACCAGCCGCATTGGTCCTCAGTCCAATAGTGGACGGCTTTCGACTTACCAAGGTACTCATGGATGGCGGCAGCGGATTGAACCTCATTTACGAGGAAACTCTTCAAAACATGGAAATAGACTGGAGCCGCATTAAGCGAAGCAGCACAACCTTCAGAGGAATAATCCCTAGCCGGGAAGCACGCTGCACCGGAAAAATCACACTCGATATGGTGTTCGGCTCGCCGGACAATTACAGGTCTGAAGAAATCACGTTCCAAGTGGCCCCGCTCAGCAGCGGATACCATGCTATATTAGGACGAGAGGCGTTCACGATTTTCCAAGCCGTACCCCATTACGGGTACATGAAGCTCAAAATGCCTGGGCCCAGCGGGATAATCACTCTCGTTAGTGATCCGGACATAGCACTCCGCGCCGAAAACAAAACAGCCGCATTAGCCCTGGAGGCACTATTCGAAGCTCTAGCGGCAGAGGAACTCACCGCGCTGCGCGCTACAGTGCACAGAGACGACGTGATACTCGATAAGAGATCCAAGTCCACCTCCTTTAAACCAGCGGATGAAATTATAAAATTCCAGGTCCACCCAACGGACCCGACAAAGACGGCCTCCATCGGGGCACAGTTGAACCCTGATGTAGACGCCGCGCTGCGAGAATTCCTTCGGGAAAATTGGGACATTTTCGCCTGGCATCCTTCAGATATGCCAGGAATCCCTCGCAGGCTGGCAGAGCATAGCCTAAACATCCTAAAAGGGTTCAAGCCAGTCAAACAGGCTCTTCGGCGATTTTCCGAACCCAAAAGACAGGCAATGGGAGAAGAACTAGCCAAACTATTGGAAGCCGGATTCATCAGAGATATCAAACACCCGGATTGGCTAGCAAACCTGGTAATGGTACCAAAGAAGGACAGGTCCTGGCGCCTATGTGTCGATTTCAAAGACCTAAATAAAGCCTGCCCAAAGGATCCCTCCCCCCTCCCCCGCATCGACCAAATCATCGATGCCACTGCAGGGCACGATTCATTGTGCTTCCTGGACGCATACTCCGGCTATCATCAAATCAAGATGGCAAAAGCGGATCAAGCCGCAACGGCGTTCATTACTCCATATGGACCATTCTGCTTCAACACGATGCCCTTCGGACTTAAAAACGCCG
>NC_041385.1:12344030-12384469 GCF_002162155.2 Triticum dicoccoides
GCATACTCCGGCTATCATCAAATCAAGATGGCAGAAGCGGATCAAGCCGCAACGGCGTTCATTACTCCATATGGACCATTCTGCTTCAACACGATGCCCTTCGGACTTAAAAACGCCGGCGCAACATATCAGCGCATGATTCAGACATGTCTGGCTACCCAGATCGGCAAAACAGTAGAGGCATACATAGACGACGTAGTCGTCAAAACCAAACATGTCGAAACTCTAGTAGACGACTTGAGGGTCACATTCGACAACCTTCGAGCATATGACATCAAGCTGAATCCGGAAAAATGCGTTTTCGGCGTACCAGCCGGAAAGCTCTTGGGCTTCATTGTATCGGGTAGAGGAATTGAAGCAAATCCAGCCAAGATCCGAGCCCTATCACAGTTGGATATTCCAAAAAACCTCAAACAAATCCAGAAATTGACTGGATGCGTGGCGGCTCTCAGCCGCTTTATCTCCCGCCTAGGAGAAAAGGCATTGCCCCTCTATCGCCTCCTCAGGCACACCGAACACTTCGAGTGGACGGATGCTGCCACTGCCGGACTCGAAGAAATAAAGGCCATATTGGCAACGAATCCGGTCCTGGCTGCGCCCAACCTGGGCGAACCTATGTTGTTATACATCGCGGCAACGCATCAAGTAGTAAGCGCGGTGCTCGTCGTAGAACGAGAGACAGAAGGGCATAAATTCCCTCTTCAAAAACCAGTGTACTACGTATCCACTGTTTTAACCCCCTGCAAGTCCCGTTACCCGCACTATCAAAAGATAGCGTATGCGGTGTTCATGGCATCCCGGAAGCTCCGACACTACTTTCAAGAGTGTTCGATAACAGTGGCCTCCGAAGTACCCCTAAATGACATTATAAATAACCGCGACGCAATGGGCAGGATTGCAAAATGGGCCATTGAGCTCCTACCATTCGACATAACTTACAAACCCCGGCGAGCTATAAAGTCACAAGTTTTGGCTGACTTTGTCGCTGAGTGGACTGAAGCCGAACTCCCTAAAGAGTACGGCGCATACTCCAATTGGATTACGCATTTCGACGGCTCCAAAATGTTGGCCGGATTGGGGGCTGGCATCGTACTAACGTCCCCAACCGGGGACAGAGTCCAATACATACTCCAGATAATGTACACGGACTCCAACAACGCAGCCGAATACGGGGCCCTCTTACATGGCCTCCGGATGGCAATCTCCATGGGCATCCAACGCCTAGAGGTGCGCGGGGACTCAAACCTCGTAATATCCCAAGTAAATGGAGACTTTGACGCCAAGGATCCAAAAATGGCAGCCTATCGCAACGCCGTCCTTAAAATGTCAGCTCGGTTCGAAGGACTTGAATTCCACCACGTAGCCAGAGATAATAACCAAGCGGCCGACATATTGGCACGCATCGGCACAAAACGTGACGCTGTCCCTCCAAATATCTTCCTGGAACGGTTGTTCAAGCCATCCATACTATGGGAAGAGGAGTCCGGAAATAACAAACCGGAGGCAGCCGCAGAACAATCTGACATAACCGGCGATCCAGCCGACAAAACAACACCCTTAGCTCACGACATAATGGCAGTAATCGCCCCATGGACAGAGCCATTCCTAGCCTACTTGCTTAGGCAGGAACTCCCCGAAGACCATAATGAGGCCCGCTGCATAGTCCGGCGATCTAAAGCCTACAAGGTCCATGAGGGAGAACTCTATAAGAAAAGCACAACCGGAGTCCTTCAAAGGTGTATCTCCGAAGAGGAAGGGCGAGACCTTCTGGCTGAAATTCACGCCGGACTAGGCGGACACCATGCCGCAGCCCGGGCCCTTGTAGGAAAGGCATTCCGTACAGGATTTTATTGGCCGACGGCCCGGGCAGATGCTCAGGACTTAGTCCGAAGATGCGTCGGTTGTCAGCTCTTTGCTAATTAGAGCCACATGCCACCCACCGCCCTCAAAACTATACCCATTACCTGGCCGTTCGCGGTCTGGGGGCTTGACATGGTTGGACCACTTAAAGGGGGAACCCACAAGCAAAGGTACCTATTGGTCATGGTGGATAAATTCACCAAATGGATAGAGGCCAAGCCAGTTAAAACGGCAGAGTCCGGACCAGTGATAGACTTTATATCTGGGGTAGTACACCATTATGGTGTCCCCCACAGCATCATCACCGATAACGGCACGAACTTCACGGCCGATGAGGTTAAATCATGGTGCAAAAATAGGGGCATCAAGCTCGATTACGCTTCAGTCTATCATCCTCAAACCAATGGTCAAGTGGAACGAGCAAATGGTCTAATAATGAGCGGCATAAAACCCAGACTAGTGCGGTCCCTTACGAAATCCGACACGCACTGGGTAGAGGAGCTCGACTCCATACTCTGGGGGCTGCGGACAACGCCTAACCGTACTACCGGATTCACACCATTTTTTATGGTATACGGCGCACAAGCAGTTTTGCCCTGCGACATAATTCATGACTCACCTCGAGTGCGCATGTACGAAGAAAGAGAAGCCGAGTTGGATCGGCAGGATAGCTTGGACGCATTGGAGGAAGAACGCGACGTCGCCAAGGCTCGTTCCGCATTTTATCAGCAGCAGGCTCGAAGATACCAAAGCAGAGAAGTACGGGCCAAGACTTACAACGTTGGCGAACTGGTTCTACGCCTGCCGGACAAGAAAAAGGACAAGCTCAAGCCCAAATGGGAAGGCCCCTTCATCATCGATAAAGTCTTGACCGGCGGAGCGTACCGTCTACGAAATGCGTCGGATAATCGACTCGAGACGAACCCATGGAACGCAGCCCGCCTCCGAAGATTCTATGCCTAGCGCCGGACTAAGAGTTCGTCCCTTTCCCCCCGCCCAATTTTTTTTTACTTCAGCTGCCCTTTGTTTATCTTTTTCTTATCAACCCTCTTCATCAAAGCCTTAAAAGGCCTACTTGCGCATCGTTCGCACGCAATTGATGTGCTATCCGCACTCATTATACCTGGGGGCTTCTTTACCAGAAGCTTAATTATAAGGGCCTCATGCCCAGCACATGTGTCAAGCCTCCACATGTACCTTTTATTCACCATTATATGCATCGATATGACTTAAGTTTTGGCCAAGCTGGGTTGCCTGGCTCCTGTGCTTACGCCTACGTTCCCGATTGTTCGGCTAGGAGGTAAAGGGAGCACCTCTGCGATTGTTACTGCCGGGTCAGCCGGATGTGTACCTCAGACTGGGTGAAGCCGAAAGCTAGCGTTCTTAAGGGAATATTCGGTCGGTGACTTAAAAGATGGTTTTTTATCCACTTATTTATCTGCCCCTAGATGTTTTTCTGCTTTTTTTCGCAGTCCGGACATGCACTTTAGGGCATGCCACCCCCAGAGGAAAGGAACCCTTAACAGAACTATTCTCCCTGGAAGATGTTTCTTACTACCCATGTAATATAACATAACTAGTTGGGCACTTGTCTAATAAAGCACTAATGACCCCTACGCCTGGTCTCCATGCATACCCCGGTTGTTTCATAACCGAGAAGGTATTCAGACACACTCCGGACTCTAGGGTCCCGAGGTCGAAGCGAAAAGGTCGGCAAAGACAAACGATCTACAATCCGGCTAGAAGGCATTTTATATGTCATTTTATAGTACATTGTCAAATCGACTGATTGTATTCTTCCTCAATCCCGTCTAACAGGTTGTCTAATTTACAGTCCTGTTGGGAAAATTTAGCGGCCAACTCTACTTGGCCATATACTAAACTCACAGGGATCTCCTTCCCATCGGGCCCCACAGGTCCGACTTCGGCCATGTGGTTGGGATCCGCCTTCTTGTACCGCGTCTTTACCATGGCCCAGGCCTCCCTGACACCTTGGCGACAGGCCAAAATCTTCCATAAATGGAAGCGCTGCCGCACTCCCTGAAGCTTCTCCGCAAGCTCCCCAAGACCCTCGGGTAAGGAGAAGGCTGGCCATAAAGCCTGGATGACGCCGCTCATTGCCTGCCGAACTCGTTCGATCAGTTGCAACAATTCGGGAAGTTGATCACCCGTTGATACGGGCATCTCCTCCGCAGGGCGATCTATGAGCATACCTGCAGACATATTCTGTCAAATCGACTTCCTCGCCGAACTCTTCTTTTCAAAGGAGTTCGCTCAAGCACTTACTATGGATGCCGCGACAAAGCCGCTGATTCTCCTTAACGGAGCCCGATAGCTCGGCCCGAACGCCTTTCAGCTCTTCTCTAAGCTGGGCATGGGCATCCTGGAGCTTGTTCCTTTCATGCTGCACCTTATGCAGCACCCTCTCGCCGGCCTTCAGTTGGCGCAGAAGTTCCTGCCTGTCCGGATCTTGTCCGGCAGCACCTGCAACATCGTTTTTTAGACTTGCGCAAAAAGCCAAACACTACTTATCTTTCTAAAATAATGCGTTACCAGGAGGGGTCCCTGTGTTTCCTCCTGCGCCAGAGAGTGCGGCCTCAAGTTGGGCCTTGCACTCCTGCAGCTCCTGAGACAGTTGGGTATTCTTCTCGGTAAGATCCTACGTTTCATATGATCCTTAAATCAGTTAATATAACTACTTTAAGTCTCGGGGGCTACTGGCATATACAACTATTAAATTCTCTTACCCTTATGTCTTTTACATACTGCTCCGTGGCTCTGGTAAAACCATCTTGAGCAGCACGAAGGTGCGCGTCCCCCGCGTTAAAGGCATTCAACGCCTCAGGGGAGAAGCACGCGTCACGAAATACTGTCCGGCGGCGCCTGTGATTCATGGCACTCTCCACCTCAGACTTGGTGGCGGACAGTCTGTCGGCATCCTCCGTCGGAGGAACGTCCGGCTCGCGCCTTGCGCACGCCTCCCCCTCCAGACCAGGTGCTGGAGCCTGGCTGGTAGAGGTTGGATTGGCAACCTTCACGCCCGCAGTCCGGCGGGCGCTTTTTTCCCTACAAAAGTCATGAGCACTCAAACGCTTCCTAGGGACGTTGCTCTAAATAATGAATTGTGAGCTACACCTTTGCAGCGACATTTCAGTCCGCGCCGCGCTCCTCTTCCGCCTACTGGTCCGGACTGGCCTTTGTTGGTCAGCCACCGCGGGCTCGGCTTCTCGCCCTAGGGGCGCCTCCTGCACGGCGCCATCATATACGGTGGTCAGAAATAAGCAAGGAAGGAATGACGGTGTCAGGACTTCGGTCGCAATCACCTGGGAAGCCGGATATAATCTGGGATAGTTGGCCGTGATGGCGACTAAGGCATTGTCCATGCTGAGCTGGTGGAACACCCCATCGATTAGCTCCACCTTTATGTCCGGATCCTCTTCGGAGGCTGAATCCTGGGATCTCTCTGGATCCTCGGGTTGCGGAGCTGGACTTAGCATGTCCTCCACGATCCGGCGCAGTTCCTGCATCGAAAGAAGAACACAATATAAGAAACTTAAGTTTCGAAAAGCATAGGTCGGGCACGCAGAGTGTTCGCTTACCCAAGGCCGGGGATTATTCATGGAGAACCCATTTAACGAGTTCATCCAAAGGAAATCCTCCTTCTCCCCCTTATACAGGCCGGACAGGATCGTCACCAGGTCTTCGACCGAATCCAGCCCTTTACGGCCATGACGGGTGGCATCGTCCTCCCCGTTGAAATCCCACATGGGGTGGCCCCTGTATTGTAGTGGCTGCACCCCCCGCATAATGCATGTTGCCATGACTCCAATCATGGTCAACCCGGAATGGGCCAGTAACCTTATTCGGCCCATCAAATAATGGACGCTCTTGTCTTCCTCCAGTTGGGGGCTCCGCGGACGCCAACTAAGGCGTTTCTTCAGAGGAGCATTGCTGAACTCCGGGAGGCCGATCCGAACAGGGTCCGGCAGCGGAGCGTCTTCTATATAAAACCATCCTGAAGGCCAGTCTTCGGACGCCTTCTTAGGGGTTCCGGATGGATATCCGGTCCCAGCAATACGCCATATTTCGGCGCCGCCCACTTGATATATGGACCCCTCGTGAGAGCGGGGTACAAGGCAGAACAACCTCTTCCACAACGCGAAATGGGGTTCGACGCCCAGGAATAGCTCGCAAAGAGCTACGTAACCCGCAATGTGCATGATTGAGGCGGGCGTGAGGTGATGAAGCTGGAGTCCGTAGAACTCCAGGAGCCCGCAGAGGAATGGATGTACAGGAAATCCGAGCCCCCTTATCAGATAGGGGACGAAGCATACCCGCTCCCCTTTGTTGGGACTTGGGGTAACCTCCGCTTGCTTCCCACCTTTGTAGGTGGCCAGCTCGGCTCGAACCGGAACCATAAAGGCCGGAGGGAGATATCCCCCCGCTTGGAGCTTCACCAGCTCGTTGTGCGGAACAGAGCATCTCCTCCAATCTCCTGGCAAAGGGCTGGGAGCGCGAGAAGAGGAGCCGCGTTGACGGTCCATGATGGAATGGATTCTTGGTCGAAAGCGCTCCGATGAGTATTTATGGGAGGAAGATGGCGATTTGGATCTGGATTCTTGCCTCCCTTATAGGCAGATTATTCGCACAACTAGGGGGTAAAACAAAAAAGACACCCTGGCTTTTCACATTCGCGCGATGCGTGGAGGAAGGCCATTATTGGGCGTGGAAGCCAAGACGCGCAACATTGATGAGGAAGCCGGACACTGTTCGGCAGGTACGTAGAACTTGAAGGAGAACCCGCCTTGCAACGCTGAAGACTACACACACGCTGGACTTATCGTCATTGAAGCCTGGTTCGGTGGCTACTGAGGGAGTCCCGGATTAGGGGGTGTCCGGATAGCCAGACTACCATCATCGGCCAAACTATCATCGGCCGGACTATCATCATCATCGACCGGACTCCAAGACATGAAGATACAAGATTGAAGACTTCGTCCCGTGTCCGGATGGGACTTTCCTTGGCGTGGAAGGCAAGCTTGGCGATATGGATACGTAGATCTCCTACTATTGTAACCGACTCTATGTAACCCTAGCCCTCTCCGGTGTCTATATAAACCGGATGGCTCTAGTCCGTAGGACACAACAACAACAACCATTACAATCATACCATAGGCTAGCTTCTAGGGTTTAGCCTCCTTGATCTCGTGGTAGATCCACTCTTGTAAACATCCACAATATCAATATCAATCAAGCAGGACGTAGGGTTTTACCTCCATCAAGAGGGCCCGAACCTGGGTAAAACATCGTGTCCCTTGTCTCCTGTTACCATCCGCCTAGACGCACAGTTCGGGACCCCCTACCCGAGATCCGCCGGTTTTGACACCGATAATGGGCATATCTTTTGTAGAAAGAATTTAACTCTCTTGCTTCACTTATATCAATTTAGAGAGATGACATGAATTGGTCATTCACATGGTTAGTCATAAAATCCTACATAAACTTGTAGATCGCTGAATATGATATGTTTGATTCCTTGCAATAGTTTTGCGATATAAAGATGGTGATATTAGAGTAATGCTAGTGGGTGGTTGTGGATTGTAGAGACACTTGTGTTGAGGTTTGCAAGTCCCGTAGCATGCACGTATGGTAACCGTTGCGTGACAAACTTGAAGCATGGGGTGTTTCTTTGATTGTCTTCCTTATGAGTGGCAGTCGGGGACGAGCGATGGTCTTTTCCTACCAATATATCCCCTAGGGGCATGCGTAGTAGTACTTTGCTTCGAGGGCTAATAAACTTTTGTAATAAGTATATGAGTTCTTTATGACTAATGTGAGTCCATGGATTATACACACTTTTACCTTTCCATCATTGCTAGCCTCTTCGGTACCGTGCGTTGCCCTTTCTCACCTCGAGAGTTGGTGCAAACTTCGCCGGTGCATCCAAACCCCGTGATATGATACGCTCTATCACACATAAGCCTCCTTATATCTTCCTCAAAACAGCCACCATACCTACCTATTATGGCATTTCCATAGCCATTCCGAGATATATTGCCATGCAACTTCCATCATCATCATATACATGACTTGAGCATTTATCGTCATATTGCTTTGCATGATCGTAAGATAGCTAGCATGATGTTTTCATGGCTTGTCCGTTTTTTGATGTCATTGCTACGCTAGATCATTGCACATCCCGGTACACCGCGGGAAGCATTCATATAGAGTCATATCTTTGTTCCAGTATCGAGTTGTAATATTGAGTTGTAAGTAAATAAAAGTGTGATGATCATGATTATAGAGCATTGCCCCATGAAAAAAAGGGAAAGGCCAAAGAAGCCTAAATAAAAAAGGGGCCAAAGAAGCCCACCGGAAAAAAAAGAAAAAGAAAAAAAAAGAAAAGAAAAGGGGCAATGTTACTATCCTTTTTCCACACTTGTGCTTCAAAGTAGCACCATGTTCTTCATATAGATTGTCTCCTATGTTGTCACTTTCATATACTAGTGGGAATTTTCATTATAGAACTTGGCTTGTATATTCCAACGATGGGCTTCCTCAAATGCCCTAGGTCTCCATGAGCAAGCAAGTTGGATGCACACCCACTTAGTTTCTTTTGTTGAGCTTTCATACATTTATAGCTCTTAGTGCATCCGTTGCATGGCAATCCCTACTCCTCGCATTGACATCAATTAATGTGCATCTCCATAGCCCGTTGATTAGCCGCGTCGATGTGAGACTTTCTCCCTTTTTGTCTTCTCCACATAACCTCCATCATTATATTCTATTCCACCTATAGTGCTATATCCATGGCTTGCGCTCATGTATTGCGTGAGGGTTGAAAAAGCTGAAGCACGTTAAAAAGTATGAAACAATTGCTCGACTCATCATCGGGGTTGTGCATGATGGGAGCATTTTTGTGTGACAAAGATGAAGCATGGCCAAACTATATGATTTTGTAGGGATAAGCTTGCTTCGGCCTTGTTGTTTTGAAAAGACATGATTGCTTTATTGGTACGCTCAAAGTATTATTGTTTTTAATGTCAAATGATAGACTATTGCTTTGAATCACTCGTGTCTCAATATTCATGCCATGATTAGACATATGATCAAGATTATGCTAGGTAGCATTCCACATCAAAAATTATCTTTTTTATCATTTACCTACTCGAGGACGAGCAGGAATTAAGCTTGGGGATGGTGATACGTCTCCGTCGTATCTATAATTTTTTATTGTTCCATGCCAATATTCTACAACTTTCATATACTTTTGGCAATTTTTATACTATTTTTTGGGACTAACATATTGTTCCAGTGCCCAGTGCTAGTTCCTGTTTGTTGCATGTTTTATGTTTCGTAGAAAACCAATATCAAAAAGAATCCAAACGGGATAAAAACGGACGGAGAATTATTTTGGAATATTTGGGATTTTCCGAAGGAAGAATCAACGTGAAACAGTGTCCGAGGTGGCCACGAGACAGGGGGGCGCCCCCCCCCCCCCCCCCTGGGCGTGCCTGGCACTCTCGTGGGCCACCCATAAGGTGGTTTACGCTCTTCTTTTGCCGCAAGAAAGCTAATTTTACGAGCAAAATCTAGGCGAAAGATTCACCCCAATCGGAGTTACGGATCTCCAGATATAAAGGAAACGGTGAAGGTGCAGAATCACAGAACGCAGAAACAGAGAGATAGATCCAATCTCGGAGGGGCTCTCGCCCCTCCCACGCCATGGGAGCCAAGGACCAGAGGGGAAACCCTTCTCCCATCTAGGGAGGAGGTCAAGGAAGAAGAAGAAGAAGGGGGCCTCTATCCCCCTTGCTTCCGATGGCGCCGGAGCGCTGCCGGGGGCCATCATCATCACCGCGATCTTCACCAACACCTCCATCATCTTCACCAACATCTCCATCACCTTCCCCCTTCTATATTCAGTGGTCCACTCTCCCGCAACCTGCTGTACCCTCTAATTTAACATGGTGCTTTATGCTTCATATTATTATCCAATGATGTGTTGCCATCCTATGATGTCGGAGTAGATTTTCATTGTCCTACCGGTGATTGATGAATTGCTATGATTGGTTTGAGTTGCATGTTTTATTATTGGTGCTGTCCTAGTGTGCCCTCCGTGTCGCGCAAGCGTGAGGGATTCCCATTGTAGGGTGTTGCAATGCGTTCATGATTCACTTATAGTGGGTTGCTTGAGTGACAGAAGCATAAACCCGAGTAAGGGGATTGTTGCGTATGGGATAAAGGGGACTTGATACTTTAATGCTATGGTTGGGTTTTACCTTAATGAATCTTTAGTAGTTGCGGATGCTTGCTAGAGTTCCAATCATAAGTGCATATGATCCAAGTAGAGAAAGTATGTTAGCTTATGCCTCTCCCTCAAATAGAATTGCAATAGTGATTACCGGTCTAGTAACGTAGTCAATTGCTTAGGGACAATTTCACAACTCCTACCACCACTTTTCCACACTCGCTATATTTACTTTATTGCATCTTTATCTAAACAGCCCCTACTTTTTATTTACGTGTTTTTATTATCTTGCAAACCTATCCTATCACACCTACAAAGTACTTCTAGTTTCATACTTGTTCTAGGTAAAGAGAACACTAAGCATGCGTAGAGTCGTATCAGTGGCAGATAGGACTTGAGAGTATATTTGTTCTACCTTTAGCTCCTCGTTGGGTTCGACACTCTTACTTATCGAAAGAGGCTACAACTATCCCGTATACTTGCGGGTCATCAAGGGCCTCTACAGTTTCTACTCCTCCACACCCCCAAGATGATTTCCAAGACAACACATGCATAGACACTCAACAAAGATGTGTTTATGATGAGCACGTCTCCCCTAGTGCACCATCACCGGTGCTCCCTCTAACTTGGCACTGTTATATGTGGTTGCATGTTATGTGTGATGTCTAGCTTGTATTGCTTCTAACTTTGTTGAATTCTATCTGCTTACTTTACACATTATACTTGAATAAGACATGTGTTCCTGTTTCTAGAACATACAATATCTGTCTATCACACCATGTTCTTACATCAAATTACTACTGTTTGGTAACCTGCAACAATTACTTATCATAAGACACGTTTGACTTCGGAGTGTGATACAGGTTACATCTCGCGTTCTTTTCTAGCTTGTACTACTAATTTGTTGAAATGGAACTTACGACGAGACAATTTTAACTTGGTAGAGTGATATTCGTTTCATCTTTCATATGGTGTCTAGCTTTCATTGCTTCTAATTTGTTGAAATGCCTTCTCCTTAGTTTACACATCATAAGCTGTGAATATGCAATGGCACTAATGACGAGAGACCTCTAACATGGTAGTGTGATGTTGTTTGCATATTGCATATGATTTATTTCTTGTAGTGCTTCACATTTGTTTAAATGCCATTTATGATGAGACATTGTTAACTTGGCAGAGCGATATTTGTAGCATCTTTCATATGGTGTCTACCTTCCATTGCATTGCTTCTAATTTGGTGAAATGTCTTCTTCTTAGTTTACACATCATAGTTCTGGTTATCTCTTCCGTCATGTTTTTCATACATATTGCATCCTCCTATCATGTAGTTGTCTAACATCAAAGTTCAGTCCGTCTGCATCACGCATCAATTTTTTCTAAAGAACTAAATTTTTATTCGTTTTTCTTGTCGGCTTGACTTAACATGGCACGGAGAAAGAGGAAGAAACACAGAATGGCAGGGAATGAGAAGCAGACGAATCCTGCAGATTCTGCTGGTACTGATGGTGCAATAGAAGGTCAAAGTCCAACGGAAAATTCTACAAACACGACATCCCATGCTACACGAGCTGCAAAAAAAGCCAAACAGAAACAAATAGTTGCCACCAAACAAGCAGAGACAGCCCTAGTTCTTGCAACACCTACCACAGTACTACCAGCTGCACGAGTTACTCGTGCGTCAACTGAGCTAGCAGCACGTTCCCGAGCTCCCTTGCCACCTGACACTACTTCCCAAGCACTCTTGACACAAGACGAGTTGGAAATATCAGATGAACCTTGTGAGCTTCAACAACAAGAAGGTAGTTGCTGGAGTCAAGTTATAGTTGCATGCTTCTTTATATGTAGTCTCACAGTTTGATGTACAGTAACACTTCCTACGTTCATTGTTGGACTAGCACCTAGGCGCAAGAGGAAACAAACATCATGGATAATGCTCGATAGGTTAATTAAATCTAGAGGAGGAAGAATGGAGATACGTTTTGAGGCAGGTTTAAAAAGGCCACGTGATGCTGCAGAGTCAGCCAAGTTAGTATCAGAGGCAGCGGTTGCCGTTAGGTGTCATGTACGTATCCTCCCAACATGGATTCAGTACAGGAATGACAAAGATGAAACCCAGTTCAACACCTTCCTCGGCCATTTCTCTGTAAGTATGGTTATGTATGGAAACTAGTAATATCGTCTTGTCCCATACTTTCTAGGTTGTTGATAATGAGACTCCCATAATTTTCAACAAATGAGGTTCAAGTTGGATAGCCAAGATGATGCAACCAGACAAGCTTGCACCCATGTTTTCAAGTCTGCTCTGCGACAGTATCGGTATAACTTGAGGAAAACTCACTTTGAAGGCAAGGCTAACAGTGAACTTTCCCAAACATCTCCAGTGGAAAATATATCGGATGAAGACTGGAGGGGCCTTGTTAAACACTGGTCTGATCCAAAGTATCGGGTACATTATATATATGTGATCAGATCACATGTTGAAGTCCTATTTACGCATGTGCCACACAAATCTATCTTCTTGTAGGTGAACTGTTCAAAGAACAAGGCCAACCATACGAAAGTGAAATTCCAACAGACGACGGGATCTCGTAGCTATATTGCCACTGCGAGGCTCTTGTAATTAGCTGATGTTTCACTCTTTTCAATGTACCATATTATCAGATCTATATTGACTTGTTCAAAATGCAGAGAAAAGACCGCAAGGACCAAAAAGTACCTGAACCAAATGTTGTGGAAATCTTCAAGGACTGTCACACCAGCAAGAAGAAGGGCATGACTACACCAGTCAAAGCCGCTGTTGTAAGTCCTTAATCCTCATGCCTTTTAACTACTACTTACTCTGACCTGTGCCTTGAACTGCATGGTTTGCAGCCAATGTCTATTACTCTTTTCAATTTTATACATAATTGTCTTAGCGTATCATTGCACCTTACAAGGTTTAAAAGAGAGGAGTGATGTTCCTTTGATCTTGACCCATAATCTAGTTTCGTGTTGGACTTGCCACACAACGTTACAATTGCCTGTTTGTCTATTCTTAGTTGTTTTGTGATATGAATGATGTCGTAATATGCTTACTGTATTGTAAACTCCGTCTCTTTATCCTTAACCCTAAATACAATGTGAAGAAATAGACAATATATTAGCGATGGTACATGGTCATATGTTTGGAACCTGGTTTTATTATGTACTTTGCAATAAAATTAAACTAATATTTTACATGGGTTCACCAGAATAAGTTCTGTATATAGACCAAAGCTATTTTGTTTGGTTTTGCTGCCTCCTTAATATCTTCTGTTCTGGTACTACTAATGTAAAAACTCAACTTTTCGGCGAGTGACAACCCACAAGTGTAGGGGATCAATCGTAGTCCTTTTGATAAGTAAGAGTGTCGAACCCAACGAGGAGCAGAAGGAAATGATAAGCGGTTTTCAGTAAGGTTTTCTCTGCAATCACTGAAATTGTAGGTGATAGATAGTTTTGTGATAAGATAAATGGTAATGAGTAACAAGTAAATAAAATGCAGCAAGGTGGCCCAATCCTTTATGTAGCAAAGGATAAGCCTAGACAATTTCTAATAATGAGAAAGGAGCTCCCGAGGACACATGGGAATTATCGTCAAGCTACTTTTCATCATGTTCATATGATTCACGTTCGGTACTTCGATAATTTGATATGTGGGTGGACCGGTACTTGGGTACTGCCCTTACTTGGACAAGCATCCCACTTATGATTAACCCCTATTGCAAGCATCCGCAACTACAAAAGAAGTATTAAGGTAAACCTAACCACAACATTAAACTTATGGATCCACATCAGCCCCTAACGAAGCAACGCATAAACTAGGGTTTAAGCTTCTGTCACTCTAGCAACCCATCATCTACTTATTACTTCCTTGTGCCTTCCTCTAGGCCCAAATAATGGTGAAGTGTCATATAGTCGACATTCACATAACACCACTAGAGGAAAAGACAACATACATCTCATCAAAATATTGAACGAATACCAAATTCACATGACTACTAATAGCAAGACTTCACCCATGTCCTCAGGAACAAACGTAACTACTCACAAAGCATATTCATGTTCATAATCAGAGGAGTAATAATATGCATAAAGGATCTGAACATATGATCTTCCACCAAGTAAACCAATTAGCATCAACTACAAGGAGTAATCAACACTACTAGCAACCCACAGGTACCAATTTATGGTTTTGGTACAAGATTGGATACAAGAGATGAACTAGGGTTTTGAGAGGAGATGGTGCTGGTGAAGATGTTGATGGAGATTGACCCCCTCTCGATGAGAGGATCGTTGGTGATGATGTTGGTGATGATTTCCCCCTCCCGGAGGGAAGTGTCCTCGGTAGAACAGCTCCGCCAGAGCCCTAGATTGATTCCGCCAAGGTTCCGCCTCATGGCGGCGGAGTTTCGTCCCGTAAGCTTTCCCACGATTTTTTTCCAGGGTAAAAGCTCTGATATAGCAGAAGATGGACACCGGAGGCCCACCAGGGGGCCCAGGAGATAGGGGGCGCCCTATAGGGGGGGAGGGCGCCCTCCTCTCTCCTGGCAGGGTGTGGGCCCCCTGGTGTATTTCTTTCGCTCAAAAATTCTTATTAAATCCAAAAAGATGTTTCGTGGAGTTTCAGGACTTTTGGAGTTGTTCAGAATAGGTTTCCAACGTTTGCTCCTTTTCCAGCCAGAATTCCAGCTGCCGGCATTCCCCCTCTTCATGGTAAACCTTGTAAAATAAGAGAGAATAGCCACAAGTATTAAGATATAATGTGTAATAACAGCCCATAATGCAGTAAATATTGATATAAAAGCATGATGCAAAATGGACGTATCAACTCCCCCAAGCTTAGACCTCGCTTGTCCTCAAGCGGAAACCGAAATCGAAAAATATGTCCACATGTTTAGAGATAGAGGTGTCGATAAAAATAAAATACGGACATGAGGGCATCATGATCATTCTTATAACAGCAACATAAATAGATTTTATCATATGATTTCTTATGCTCAAGTAACAATCAATTCACAATGTCAAGTATGATTCAAAAACTTCATTGGGAACTAATAAACTATAATCTCAGTCATTGAAGTAATTGCAATTTATCGTAACATCAAAAAGAGTCAACATAGAGCTTTTCAGCAAGCTCACATACTCAACTATCTCGTAGTCTTCTACAATTGCTAACACTCATGCAGTACTTGTGGTTATGGAGTTTCGGCCGGACACTGAGAAAGATAGGGGCTTATTGTGTTGCCTCCCAACGTATTCACCTTTAGGTGATGTCAACAATAATAGCCCATGCTAACTTACATCCAATTGGATATATATATATCATGATATTTCAAACACGAGGAGCTTGCCAAAGGATAAAATGAAAAAGGGAAAGGTGAGGATCACCTTGACTCAAGCATAAAGTAAAAATATAAAGTAAAAGATAGGCCCTTCGCAGAGGGATCAGAGGTTGTCATGTGCGTTTAGGGTTGATGCACAAAATCTTAATGCAAAAGAACATCACTTTATATTGCCCCTTGTATGTGGACCTTTATTATGCAGTTTGTCGCTTTTATTACTTCCACAACAAGATCGTACAAAGCTTATTTTCTCTGCATTAATAAGTCATACATATTTAGATAGCAATTTTTATTGCTTGCAACATGACAGCTTACTTGAAGGATCTTACTCAATCCATAGGTAGGTATGGTGGACTCTCATGGCAAAACTGGGTTTAAGGATATTTTGAAGCACAAGTAGTATCTCTACTTGGTGCAAGGAATTTGGCTAGCATGAGGGGGAAAGGCAAGCTCAACATGTTTGGAAGGTCAATGACAATATACTTTAACTGAGATGTCGAAAAACATAAACTATTACGTTGTCTTCCTTGTCCAACGTCAACTCTTTTAGCATGTCATACTTAATGAGTGCCCCCAATTATAAAAAGGTGTCCAAGATAATATATTTGTATGTGAACCCCTCTTTCCTTATCACTTCCTATTAATTGCAACGATGACCAAAACTACGTTCATCAACTCTCAACAATTTTTATGCCTCATACTTTCTATATGTGAAGTTATCACTATCCATAAGATCAATATGAACTCTTTTATTCTTTCTACTTTCTCAAGATCATAGCAACATAGCAAAGCCCTTGACTCAACACTAATATTTATTATAGATAGCTCACGGACTCGATTACAAAAAGAGATCACAAAGCAAAACTCAAACTACTTGATATCAAAACTTCAATCTACTAGATCAAGATACTACTAAAAGGATCGAACTAAATAAAGCGGTAAAGATAGGAGTGTGATGATGATACGATACCGGGGCACCTCCCCCAAGCTTGGCAGTTGCCAAGGGGAGTGCCCATAACCATGTGATTATGTCTCCTTCTTCACGGTTGGTGTTATGATCTTCTTGGCGATGATGCCCTTCAGGATATGGTTCTCCTCCTCGAGCTTATTGACTTGTTGTTTGAGGTCCATAATGTCTTTATGGAGCTTGCCGTAACGGCCAAAGCTCCTTTTACCCAAGGATGTTGCATAGCTTCTGGAGAACAAGTGAAACTCTTTTTCATATTTTCATAAGAAAGAAATCTAGAGTTGGGAGGAGTGACCAAAGTGGGGACAGCCAGGCTAGGTAGTTCCCCCATAGTGAATTCTGCTCGGAGACGAGAGGTAACTTCTTGATCCTCCTCCATGGCATCTATCCTTTTCAAATCAGCCTCCATCTCATCCTCCGTTGATGGTCCAAAGTGATAGGCATCGCTATTTGCTCCGGGACCTGGCGTTGGGTGAGACACCCGACTCTCCCCAATTGACTCCTGAGAAGACATCTTGCTTTATTCTACAACAGGAACAGCTCGAAACGAAAACAGAGGATATTTGCGTGATACGGTGGTCAAAACCTTCAGGAGTATATATAATGAATTTTTACCGACCAAAATACGTAATGTGCAAGAAAACGGAGTCCGGGAGGCACACGAGGTGCCCACGAGACAAGGGGCGCGCCCAGTAGGGGGGCGCGCCCTCCACTCTCGTGGGAGCCTCGTGTCCCTTTCGGACTACTTCTTTCTTCCTAAAATTCTTAAATTTTCCAAAACTAATAAAAATTGCCATTGGAGTTGTTTTGGAGTCAATTTACTTACCGTACCACATACCTATACCTTTTCGGAGTCTGGAACATTCTGGAAAGTGTCCCTTATGTATTCCTCAGGGGTTACAATTTCAATAATATTAGTTTCGACATTGATAGGATTACCTGAAATATAATGTTTAATTCTTTGACCATTTACCACCCTTGGACTCGTGCCTTCGAAGTTGTTGATTTTTATGGCACCAGGACAATAGACCTCCTCGATAACGTAAGGACCTTCCCATTTTGAGAGAAGTTTTCCTGCAAAAAATCTTAAACAAGAGTTGAATAATAATACATAGTCTCCTACGTTAAACTCACGCTTTTGTATCCTCTTATCATGCCAGCGTTTGACTTTTTCTTTGAATAGCTTGGCATTCTCATAGGCTTGGGTTCTCCAATCATCAAGTGAGCTAATATTATACAACCTCTTCTCACCGGCAAGTTTGAAGTCATAGTTGAGCTCTTTAATAGCCCAATATGCCTTATGTTCAAGTTCAAGAGGTAAATGACACGCTTTTCCATAAACCATCTTATATGGAGACATACCCATAGGATTTTTGTATGCAGTTCTATAGTCCCATAATGCATCATCAAGTTTTTTGGACCAATTCTTTCTAGATCTATTCACAGTCTTTTGCAAAATTAATTTGAGCTCTCTATTGCTCAACTCTACTTGACCACTAGACTGCGGATGATAAGGAGATGCGATTCCATGATTGACATCATACTTAGCAAGCATCTTACGGAAAGCACCATGGTAAAATGTGAACCACCATCGGTCATAAGATATCTAGGGACTCCAAACCTCGGAAAAATAAATTCTTTAAGCATTTTAATAGAGGTGTTATGATCAGCACTACTAGTTGGAATAGCTTCTACCCACTTAGTAACGTAATCAAGAGCAACTAAAATATGTGTATAACCATTAGAGGCAGAAAAAGGTCCCATATAATCAAAGCCCCAAACATCAAAAGGTTCAATAACAAGAGAGAAATTCATAGGCATTTCTTGATGTCTACTAATGTTACCTATTCTTTGACATTCATCACAAGATAAGACAAACTTACGAGCATCTTTGAAGAGAGTAGGCCAATAAAAACCAGATTGTAGTACCTTGTGTGCAGTTCTATCTCCAGCGTGGTGTCCTCCATAGGATTCAGAGTAACACTTACGTAGGATCTGTTCCTGTTCATGCTCAGGCACACAACGTGTAACACCCCAAAACTTTAACCACGATTTGTTTATTAAAATTTCTGCCAGGAAATTAAATTTTTATTTTCTGGATTTATCTTTTGATTTCAGAACCTTTCTTTTCTTTGATATTGTGGAGTTTTTGCGCCAAGTAAAAACTTTTCAAAAATGTTGTTGGGCTTGTATACCCTCTCTTGAAACATTTCTTTTATCAGTGGGATTAATTATATAATTATTTTTCCCTGAGCTTTAGTTCTTTTAAAAATGATTTTTCTTAAGTTTTAGGGTCCCATTTGCACTACAACCCTTTGATAAATTTATTTAAAAATCCCACCAAAATTTGGGGATGACAAGTGATGTTCCTAGATCACTTTTATGCAAAAATATCCTTTAGTCATTTGGAGATTTTGAGCTTTACCCCAAGTTTTCAAATCTGGTCCAGTTGCACTTTTGCACTACAACCTATTTAAATATTCTTTTAAAACTTCCACCAAAATTAGGGGAGGTCAGTAGGAGTATATAATTCAACTTTGTGCAAAAACCCACGGGTGTTCTTTGAAAAATTTGAGCAAATCATCCTCTTTTGCTCTCTGGTCCAGATTGGCTTTTTCTTCTGCAACCCTAATTTATTTTGCTCTAGTGCCCATGAGCTTTTTCCTGCTTATAGTACTCCCTACCAAACCCTTAAGTCTAGGAGAATGGACCCATTGGAGTATTCTTGGTCCATGGAACTATGCCCTTTACTTTCTGTCCAGAATTGGTTTTCTCAAAAACTTGCACTAACAAGTTTCTGTTTTTGCCAAACTAATCTTCCCAACCTCTTCATCATCTAATGAGACACTGGTCTGGAGTTTTTGGCCATCCCAAGAGTTGCCTAGATGCCCTTGGCATTCTGTCAAGCACCTTGTGTGTGTGGTCATATTTGACATAGTTTTTAGTTTGCACATTGGACCCGCTTGCTTTGCCTAACTAGCTTGTCCACTAAACTCCTATCTACCACTAACCTAGACCTGTTTACTACCAGTGTCATTCGAGCTCTCTAACACGCGCTGGCATTCGGTCGAACGCCTAGCGTGCGTGTTCTGGGCGCGGCCAGAGCACGCGTTTTGCATGTGCGTGCGCCCGAGTCGCCGCGTCTCGTTGCCGCCTCCCCCGCGTTCGTTCTGATCCGTGCCCGCCTCCAGCCAACGCGCCCGACCCCTCCCTCTTCGCAGAGCCGCCCTGGCCCCCTCCTGGTGCCCTACAGCGCCCCACCGCAAGCCGCCACCGCTGCTCCGACAGCCTCTGCCTTGGACGGCGCCGCCCGAGCCACCCGCGCTCGCCAGCTCGCCCCTGGAGCAGTGCCCGCTCGTCCGCTAGCCCCTGCCGCCATCCCCAGCCTCGACACGTCGTTCTACAAGCTACAAAACGGCCGTTCGCCGTTCCTATCCACTGCCACCGTCGATCCTATCCACGGCCGCCGCGGGAACCGACCTCTCTGGGCTATAAATAGCCCCCCGGATCACGCCTAAGCTCGTTAGCAGCCTTGTGTAGGTAGTAGGAAGCCTCTCCTTCTCCAGCTCGGCCAGAGGTCATCATCTCCCCCATCTCCGGCAGGATCGGCCGCCGCCACGCTCCAGCTCCGTTCGTCGCGAGCAGGCCCTCCCCGGTCCATCCAGCACCACCACCCGACTCCCCTTGATCATGCGGAGCCACCCAACCCCTCAGCCTCGACCGGGAGCCACCGTAGCACGAAGCCCCGATTCTCCCGAAGCCACCGTCCGCCGTAGAGCTCGCCGCCGGCGGCTCCCTTCGTCCTCGCCACCCTTTCGACCACCGAGAGGACCGCCCTGGACTGGCGGATCCATCCCCGCCCTCAGAACACCGCGGGGAGCCGCCGTTCGCCGGTGTTGATCGCCGGAGCCCCCCTCCGCTCGGGCAGAGGAGAAAGGAGGGAGGGGCGACTGGTCAAACTCGACCAGTGGGCCCAAGGGACCCACTGTTAGTGACCACGAGCCGGTCCACGCTGGAATAAGTGAAGGCGTAATTCCAGAAGTACGCCTCCTCCGTTTTGTTTTATTCAAAACGTTTTTTCTCTTTTTCAGTTTATTTTAAAAACAGAATTTGACTAAACTTTGACTGGCTATAACTTTTTAAATATAACTCCAAATGAGTTGATTCTTTTTCCTACCTCTCTCAAATTTCACCTAGTTTATTTTAAGATTTATTTCAAAAATAATTAGGAAAACTTTGTGTACTGTTTTTAAAGTTGGTGTTAATTTGAATATTTTCAAAAATAGGATTTTGGAAGAATAAGGCAACTTTTAAAAGTTTTGGAATGCACCGTGCCTCCCCATATCCTGAAGGCAAGCATTCTGAACCCTGGCATAATATTGTTGTGTGTTGTTTGATACGGTCACAACACCACCTTAACATGAAGAATTCGTTATTTTATGTGATGATATGATCATACGCATGAGTGCATAATGAAATTTCCTTGCTGTTGGAAATGGTTATGCTTGTGATTGTAATCATCCTCATATACCTTTCATGCCTACTGGAAGGAAGCCGGGAAAGTATCTGTCTTGGGTAGACACGAGCTTGTCTCTAGTTCCTCGTCGAGACGGTTGTGTCCGGTATGGCATGATGAGGTGTGATGAGTGGTGATTCGGTCTGTTGGTTGAGATATATTTGTCATGCTAATCATGCAGGGAATACTTAAACCTCCCAAGTCGACCATAGATTGATTCTTGTTCCAGTAACCCCCATACTTGTTTCGTACTACCACTTGTCCCTGCCGTAGGTAGGGTACGGTTCAGTAAGTTGTCAACCCCTTTCATGGCACACACCGTACAGAGAGGCCATGGTGGAAGATACCGGCTGCATCCGGTAGGCATGCCACCTCGTCCGGGGGCATGGGTGTTTACGGTTGGGACCGAGAGGGGGGCACCCCTTAGTAGCGCGCGGTATAAATTTGATCCCATGCTAATCAAGGTTGTAGCCTCCCCACTTAGAGTTTTGCTTGACAGGTGTCGTGGGTGATTCCAGACACCGGTAAGTTAAGCTGGTGTGTGCGGGTCAGGTGTGTTTTCAAATGAAAGACCGTAAATGGAATTAGTCCCGATGGACTAAAGGAATCCGTTACTCGTGGGTAAAGAGTACACCCTCTACAGAGGTTATATCTATTCGAATAGCCGTGTCCATGGTTAAGGACTACAATGTGGGATGGGTCAAGCGTCGGTCTTAGTGTCGGTCTTCGGAGGAGAAACTGCTAAACCAGAACATTGATTATGACCTGTGACATATGATGATTATGATTATTATTATTGTGGACTAACCATTTATATTATTTGAATTATTAGGTATCCCTGGGACGGTTCTACCTCCTGGATATTCACTGTGATTGTTCTCTTATAAGCCATTTATGTGGTGTCGCTTAGACGCCCGACTGCGGCATGCTTGTCATTTATATTACTTATAAGCCCTTTATGCGGTGTGGCTTAGATGCCCGACTGTGGCATGCTTGTCATTTATATTACTTATAAGCCCTTTATGTGGTGTTGCTCAGACGCCCGACTATGGCATGCTTTAAATTTTTATCCTTTCGAGGCGTCACTTCAGACACCCGATCGGTGCATTCTATTCCTACTCTATTACTATATATTCAAGTTATGAATAACCTGTCTGTGGGCATCATAGGTTTTATTTTTGTGACTGACATTGTGATTATAGAATATTTCTGAGCATGATTATCATCTGATATATTATACCTATGTTCATAATGTTTGCGAGTACATTCAAAGTACTCACTGGCTTGTCCCTGGCTATTGTCTTGTCCAGATTTCTTGCGCGGATAGGAGCGTTGCAATGACAGCCCCGGAGCCCACGCAATGATGATATCAGCCTTGCGAAGATAGGAGTTATCCTGGTCAGCTGTTCCTGTGGGAAATGGAGTCCCATAGACGCTGATGAACCACTAACCGCTTCCGCCATCAGCCACTAGAAACCTTGTGTTGTACTCACAGGCCAGAATGGTCTTGTACAACATATTCTGTACTTGCTTGGAGTTTCTGTATCTAGTTGGTGTCTTATCAGCTAACAGTAATCCTGGGGCTGGTGAGCACAAGGGCCATTTTCTGGGAAATTGATATCCTGAAAATCCGGTCCTAACAACCTTGGTATCAGAGCCAGGCTGACCAATGGCTAATCCTATCTCAGCCAGGTCAAAAAACCTAGACTAACCATTCCACCAGACCTTAACCTAACCCCAGCCAAGCTTCTCGTGTAAGATAGCCACATAGTGACCCCGACACCTTTTGGCAGTCGGTGCCCAACCTATCAGCCTAGCCTGTCGATCACGCGCCAGTAACCGACACCTAAATTGTCTCCTTCGCAAGCGTGCGAAGGAAGACTGCGTCCCCTTCTTATATAAAAAGGGCACGCTAGCCTCAACACAGCACAGCACAGCCTCTTCCCCAAACCGAGCTATAATGCCTGGTCCCGTCATGCACAATGAGACCACCGCAACCAACCTTGGAGGTTTTGTAACCGTGCTAACAAGCCTCACCCGCCGTGCCTTTGCATTAGAAGAACCCCCAGAATATGTTGTGTACCAAGGACCCATGAGCGGTGAGAGCTGTCAGTTATGGGCCACTGTGCACGTCTATGGTAGGGGTCTATCGCCAGAACGCCCCTACAGGTTCACCGGAAGGACAACTTCCTTTGAACCACAAGCCATCCAACTAGCTGCTCGAGAGGCTATAGTTCAACTTCAGCACTTGTCACCCAGAGTTAACTGTCGCTCGTTCTACTACTACCCCAGCCGTGACGGGTATGGTAGGCCACCCCAGGTTGCCAGCGGAGATCACGAGACAGATCCCGCGTTGTTGCATCTAGTGCGCTATGTAAGTGCCCTAGAGGAACTGTTCGATCAAATCACCCTTGATCTGATCGCAGCTTGTGGAGAACTGGTTCGCCGAGCCCCGGCGAGAGGAGAAGATGAGCCCGACGCCGACAACCCAGTCGTGTTGTTCGGACAACCGATCGAGTCCTTGAGGTCAGCCCCAGCCATCAACCAAAATGCGTTGGTATCCCCAGAAGTGCTTCGTCGCCTTTTTGGAACACGCTTCAACGAGGTTGTGGCCAACAATCCCCGGGATGGTCATCATCGCTACCCCGACCCTGCAGCCCCTCAACCCCCTCCAGCTAACCCCAACGGTGAAACCCGTGGAGAAGCCTCGACGTCCACAAGGCACGCCCGCTTAGATATGAACGAGGTAGACTAAGTCACTCGAGTAGTACCGAGTCTTAGTTTGTCCACGCCCTGTAACTGTGTGATCCTGTATCGCCATAATTAAATGATGTTTGCTTGTGCGCCCCTATTTTAAATAGTAGCCATGCATAAGTATGTTGGTGTATGATTGCATTCTTAATTCCGGGCGTAGCTACCAAAAACCAACCCCGACGAGACAAAGTTTGTGCTATGAGTAAACTATTTGGTTCCAGCTAATAGGAGTAATATTTTCAAAACAACCCTTAGCAAATCTCGAGGACGAGATTTTTCTTAAGGGGGGTAGTGTTGTAACACCTCAAAAATTTAACCATGATTTATTTATTAAAATTTCTGCCAGGAAATTAAATTTTTATTTTCTGGATTTATCTTTTGATTTCAGAACCTTTCTTTTCTTTGATATTGTGGAGTTTTTGCCCCAAGTAAAAACTTTTCAAAAATGTTGTTGGGCTTGTATAACCTCTCTTGAAACATTTTTTTTATCAGTGGGATTAATTATATAATTATTTTTTCCTGAGCTTTAGTTCTTTAAAAAATGATTTTTCTTAAGTTTTAGGGCCCCATTTGCACTACAACCCTTTGATAAATTTATTTAAAAATCCCACCAAAATTTGGGGATGACAAGTGATGTTCCTAGATCACTTTTATGCAAAAATATCCTTTAGTCATTTGGAGATTTTGAGCTTTACCCCAAGTTTTCAAATCTGGTCCAGTTGCACTTTTGCACTACAACCTATTTAAATATTCTTTTAAAACTTCCACAAAAATTAGGGAGGTCAGTACGAGTATATAATTCAACTTTGTGCAAAAACCCACAGGTGTTCTTTGAAAAATTTGAGCAAATCATCCTCTTTTGCTCTCTGGTCCAGATTGGCTTTTTCTTCTGCAACCCTAATTTATTTTGCTCTAGTGCCCATGAGCTTTTTCCTGCTTATAGTACTCCCTACCAAACCCTTAAGTCCAGGAGAATGGACCCATTGGAGTATTCTTGGTCCATGGAACTATGCCCATTACTTTCTGTCTAGAATTGGTTTTCTCAAAAACTTGCACTAACAAGTTTCTGTTTTTGCCAAACTAATCTTGCTAACCTCTTCATCATCTAATGAGACACTGGCCTGGAGTTTTTGGCCACCCCAAGAGTTGCCTAGATGCCCTTGGCATTCTGTCAAGCACCTTGTGTGCATGGTCAGATTTGACATAGTTTTACTTTGCACATTGGGCCTGCTTGCTTTGCCTAACTAGCTTGTCCACTAAACTCCTATCTACAACTAACCTAGACCTGTTTACTACCAGTGTCATTCGAGCTCTCTAACACGCGCTGGCATTCGGTCGAACGCCTGGTGTGCGTTCTCTGGGCGCGGTCAGAGCGCGCGTTTTGCATGTGCGTGTGCCCGAGTCACCGCGTCTCGTTGTCGCCTCCCTCGCGTTCTTTCTGATCCATGCCCGCCCCCAGCCAACGCGCCCGACCCCTTCCTCGTTGCAGAGCCGCCCTGGCCCCCTCCTAGCGCCCTACAATGCCCCACCGCAAGCTGCCACCACCCCTCCGACAGCCTCTGCCTTGGACGGCGCCGCCCGAGCCACCCGCGCTCGCCAGCTCGCCCCTGGAGCAGTGCCCGCTCGTCCGCTAGCCCCTGCCGCCATCCCCAGCCACGACACGCCATTCTGCAAGCTACAGAACGGTGGTTCGCCGTTCCTTTCCACTGCCGCCGTCGATCCTATCCACGGCCGCCGCGGGAACCAACCTCTCCGGGCTATAAATAGCCCCCCGGATCACGCCTAAGCTCATCAGCAGCCTTGTGTAGGTAGTAGGAAGCCTCTCCTTCTCCAGCTCGGCCGGAGGTCATCATCTCCCCCATCTCCGGCAGGATCGGCCGCCGCCACGCTCCGGCTCCGTTCGTCGTGAGCAGGCCCTCCCCCGTCCATCCAGCACCACCACTCGACTCCCCTTGATCGTGCGGAGCCACCCAACCCCTCAACCTCGACCAGGAGCCACCGTAGCACGAAGCCCCAATTCTCCCGAAGCCACCGTCCGCCGTAGAGCTCGCCGCCGGCGGCTCCCTTCGTCCCCGCCACCCTTTCGACCACCGGGAGGACCGCCCTGGACTGGTGGATCCATCCCCGCCCTCAGAACCCCACGGGGAGCCGCCGTTCGCCGGCGTTGATCGCCGGAGCCCCGCCTCCGCTCGGGTAGAGGAGAAAGGAGGGAGGGGCGACTGGTCAAACCTGACCAGTGGGCCCAAGGGACCCACTGTTAGTGACCACGAGCCGGTCCACGCTGGATTAAGTGAAGGCGTAATTCCAGAAGTACGCCTCCTCCATTTTGTTTTATTTGAAACGTTTTTTCTCTTTTTCAGTTTATTTTAAAAACAGAATTTGACTAAACTTCGACTGGCTATAACTTTTTAAATATAACTCCAAATGAGTTGATTCTTTTTCCTACCTCTCTCAAATTTCACCTAGTTTATTTTAAGATTTATTTCAAAAATAATTAGGAAAACTCTTTGTACTGTTTTTAAAGTTGGTGTTAATTTGAATATTTTGAAAAATAGGATTTTGGAAGAAGAAGGCAACCTTCAAAAGTTTTGTATTCTGAACTCTGACACAATATTGTTGTGTGTTGTTTGATACGGTCACAACACCACCTTAACACGAAGAATTCGTTATTTTATGTTATGATATGATCATACGCATGAGTGCATAATGAAATTTCCTTGCTGTTGGGAATGGTTATGCTTGTGATTGTAATCATCCTCGTATACCTTTCACGCCTACTGGAAGGAAGCCGGGAAAGTATCTGTCTTGGGTAGACACGAGCTTGTCTCTAGTTCCTCGTTGAGACGGTTGTGTCCGGTATGGCATGATGAGGTGTGATGAGTGGTGATTCGGTCTGTTGGTTGAGATATATTTGTCATGCTAATCATGCAGGGAATTCTTAAACCTCCCGAGTCGACCATAGATCGATTCTTGTTCCAGTAACCCCCATACTTGTTTCGTACTACCACTTGTCCCTGCCGCAGGTAGGGTACGGTTTAGTAAGTTGTCAACCCCTTTCATGGCACACACCGTACAGAGAGGCCATGGTGGAAGATACCGGCTGCATCTGGTAGGCATGCCACCTCGTCCGGGGGCATGGGTGTTTCCGGTTGGGACCGAGAGGGGGGCACCCCTTAGTAGCGTGCGGTATAAATTTGATCCCATGCTAATCGAGGTTGTAGCCTCCCCACTTAGAGTTTTGCTTGACAAGTGTCGTGGGTGATTCCAGACACCGGTAAGTTAAGCTGGTGTATGCGGGTCAGGTGTATTTTCAAATGAAAGACCGTAAATGGAATTAGTCCCGATGGACTAAAGGAATCCGTTACTCGTGGGTAAAGAGTACACCCTCTGCCGAGGTTATATCTATTCGAATAGCCGTGTCCATGGTTAAGGACTATAGTGTGGGATGGGTCAAGTGTCGGTCTTAGTGTCGGTCTTCGGAGGAGAAACTGCTAAACCAGAACATTGATTATGACCTGTGACATATTATGATTATGATTATTATTATTGTGGACTAACCGTTTATATTATTTGAATTATTGGGTATCCCTGGGACGGTTCTACCTCCTGGATATTCACTGTGATTATTCTCTTATAAGCCCTTTATGTGGTGTCGCTTAGACGCCCGACTGCGGCATGATTGTCATTTATATTACTTATAAGCCCTTTATGCGGTGTCGCTTAGACGCCCGACTGCGGCATGCTTGTCATTTATATTACTTATAAGCCCTTTATGTGATGTCGCTCAGACGCCCGACTGTGGCATGCTTTAAATTTTTATCCTGTCAAGGCGTCACTTCAGACACCCGATCGGTGCATTCTATTCCTACTCTATTACTATATATTCAAGTTATGAATAACCTGTCTGTGGGCATCATAGGTTTTATTTTTGTGACTGACGTTGTGATTATAGAATATTTCTGAGCATGATTATCATCTGATATATTATACCTGTGTTCGTAATGTTTGCGAGTACATTCAAAGTACTCACTAGCTTGTCGCTGGCTATTGTCTTGGCCAGATTTCTTGCGCGGAGAGGAGCGTTGCGATGACAGCCCCGGAGCCCATGCAATGATGATAGCAACCTTGCGAAGATAGGAGTTATCCTGGTCAGCTGTTCCTGTGGGAAATGGAGTCCCATAGACGCTGATGAACCACTAACTGCTTCCGCCATCAGCCACTAGAAACCTTGTGTTGTACTCACAGGCCAGAATGGTCTTGTACTACATATTATGTATTTGCTTGGAGTTTCTGTATCAAGTTGGTGTCTCATCAGCTAACAGTAATCCTGGGGCTGATGAGCACAAGGGCCATTTTCTAGGAAATTGATATCCCGAAAATCCGGTCCTGACACAACGTCTAATAACACCATCTACTCCTTCTTTATAAATGTGTGGGTCATCCCAAAAGTAATGTCTTAAATCATAAAAGAACTTTTTCTTTTGCTGGTATGTGAAACTAGGCAGTATATATTTAGCAACAGTGTAATTAGCATAATCAGCATACCAAGGAGCAGTACGAGAAGCATTGACGACCGCTAGTTGTTCATCATGAAAGCTATCATTAATAGGCAATGGGTCATCAAGAACATTCTCTAACCTAGACAAGTTATCTGTAACGGGGTTCTCAGCTCCCTTTCTATCAATAATATGCAAGTCAAATTCTTGGAGCAAGAGAACCCATCTAATGAGTCTAGGCTTAGCGTCTTTCTTTTCCATAAGATATTTAATAGCAGCATGATCAGTGTGAATAGTAACTTTAGAATCAACGATATAAGGTCTAAACTTATCACATGCAAACACAACTGCTAAGATTTCTTTTTCAGTAGTAGCATAATTTCTCTGGGCAGTATCAAGAGTCTTACTAGCATACTGGATAACATTCAATTTCTTATCGACTCTTTGCCCTAGAACAACACCTACAACATAATCACTAGCATCACACATAATTTCAAAAGGTAAATTCCAATCAGGTGGCTGAACAATAGGTGCAGTGATCAAAGCTTTCTTAAGTATTTCAAATGCTTCTACACAATCATCATCAAAGACAAAAGGAGTGTCTTTTTGCAATAAATTAGTCAAAGGCCTAGAGATTTTAGAAAAGTCCTTAATGAACCTCCTATAAAAACCGGTGTGACCAAGGAAACTTCTTATACCTTTTATGTCCTTGGGACATGGCATCTTTTCAATAGCATCAACTTTGGCTTTATCAACTTCAATACCTCTCTCAGAGATCTTATGCCCCAAGACAATGCCTTCATTAACCATAAAGTGACACTTTTCCCAATTCAGGACGAGACTAGTGTCTCCGCATCTCTGCAAAACTCGATCAAGGTTGCTCAAACAATCATCAAAAGAGGATCCATAAACTGAGAAATCATCCATGAATACCTCACAAATCTTTTCACAAAAATCAGATAATATAGCCATCATGCATCTTTGAAAGGTAGCAGGTGCATTACATAAACCAAAAGGCATACGTCTATAAGCAAAACTACCAAAACGGCAAGTAAAAGTAGTTTTAGATTGACCCTTCGCTGACACAGGTATCTGAGAGAAACCAGAATAACCATCTAGAGAGCAGAAATGTGTGTGTTTGGAAAGTCTTTCTAGCATTTGATCAATAAAAGGTAAAGGGTAATGATCTTTCTTAGTAGCTTTATTTAACTTACGAAAATCAATTACCATCCTATAACCTGTAATAATTCTTTGTGGGATCAATTCATCTTTATCATTAGGAACAACGGTAATACCTCCCTTTTTAGGAACACAATGGACAGGACTTACCCATTCACTATCAGCAACGGGATAAATAATACCTGCCTCGAGGAGCTTTAGTATCTCCTTTCTTACCACTTCTTTCATCTTGGGATTTAGTCGTCTTCGAGGATCTCTAACTGGCTTGGCATCTTTCTCCACTGTAATTTTGTGTTGGCATAATGTGGGACTAATGCCCTTAAGATCATGCAGAGTATATCCAATAGCTGCTTGGTGCTTCTTCAGAGTTTTCAATAATCTTTCTTCTTCTTTCTCTGAAAGGTTAGCACTAATAATAACAGGATATATTTCTTTTTCATCAAGATAAGCATACTTAAGATTATCAGGTAATGGTTTAAGTTCAAACACGGGATCACCCTTGGGTGGAGGGGCATCCCCAAGAATTTCAACGGGAAGGTTATGTTTCAGCATAGGTTCTTGTTTAAGGAACACTTCATCTATTTCCTCTCTTTCCTTCATAAACATATCATTTTCGTGGTCTAGCAAATATTGTTCTAACGGATCAGTTGGAGGAACAGCAATGGAAGCAAGACCAATAATCTCATCCTTACTAGGTGGTTCTCTATCACGAGGTTGTCTACTAAACTTAGCGAAATTAAACTCATGAGACATACCATCTATGCCAACAGTGACAGTATTCTTTTCACAATTAATCTTAGCACTAGCCGTATTAAAGAAGGGTCTACCAAAAATAATGGGACAAAAATCATCTTGTGGGGAACCAAGAACAAGGAAATCAACAGGGTATTTAACCTTCCCACACAAAACTTCAACATCTCTAACAATCCCAAAGGGTTTAATGGTATCCCTATTAGCAAGCTTAATGGTAACATCAATGTCTTCTAATTCAATAGGTGCAATGTCATGCATAATTTCTTGATATAAAGTATAAGTTATTGCACTAGCACTAGCACCCATATCGCATAAGCCATGATAACAATGATATCCTATTTTAATAGAAATAACAAGCATGCCTATGACAGGTCTACGTGTCTTAGTATCTGGCCTAGCAATATTAGCAGTCTCACCACAGAAATAAATAACATGCCCATCTAAATCATCATCCAAGTGATCTTTAACCATAGCAATACTAGGTTCAACATTAATTTGCTCAGGAGGTGTATAAGTCCTAGTATTACTCTTACGAACAACAGTCGGAGCTTTAGCATGATCCTTTATCCTAACAGGAAAAGGAGGTTTTTCAACATAAGTAGTAGGAACAATAGGATCACTATAGGTGATAGTCTTTTCTTCGACTGTAATAGGTGCAACTACTTTCACTTCAACAGGAGGATTATATTTAAACCACTTCTCTTTAGGGAGATCAACGTGAGTAGCAAAAGATTCACAGAAAGAAGCTACTATCCCAGAGTCAAGTCCATACTTAGCGCTAAATCCACGAAAAGCATCGGTATCCATAAAAGATTTAACACAATTGAACTTAGGTGTCATACCTGACTCCTTACCATCGTCGGAACCCCAATCTTCAGAGTTGCGTTTAATTCTTTCCAATAAGTCCCATTTGAAATCAATAGTCTTCAGCATATAAGAACCAACACATGAAGTATCGAGCAGGTTGCGATTATCAAGAGAAAGCCGAGCATAAAAGTTCTGAATAATCATTTCCCGAGAGAGCTCATGATTGGGGCATGAATATAACATTGACTTAAGCCTCCCCCAAGCTTGAGCGATGCTTTCTCCTTCGCGACGCCAGAAATTATATATGTAATTATGATCACGATGAACAAGGTGCATAGGATAGAACTTCTGGTGAAATTCCAGCTTCAATCGTTTACAATTCCAAGATCTCGTATTATCATCACATAGCATATACCATGTCAATGCATCTCCCTTCAAAGATAAAGGGAAGACCTTCCTTTTGACAACATCATCGGGAATACCTGCAAGCTTAAATAATCCACAAAGATAAGGTGTAAATCGGGATGCAATGTTCCATCTCCGAAGGGATCTCAAAGTAAATATTTTCATCAAGTTCAGTAGGTTGAGGAGCAATTCTTTGCTCTTCTGGTTGGGGTGAAGATACCCCAAACAAGCCCCTCAAAGGATTAGTTTCCGTAGTGACAAGTAACAGAAAATTTCAGCACACTATATAAATGTTTCCTTACCAAGTTCCACTCACCAAAAGCGCTACACTCTCCAGCAACAGCACCAGAAAAGAGTCTTGATGACCCACAAGTGTAGGGGATCAATCGTAGTCCTTTCGATAAGTAAGAGTGTTGAACCCAATGAGGAGCAGAAGGAAATGATAAGCGGTTTTCAGTAAGGTTTTCTCTGCAAGCACTGAAATTGTAGGTGATAGATAGTTTTGTGATAAGATAAATGGTAACGAGTAACAAGTAAATAAAGTAAATAAAGTGCAGCAAGGTGGCCCAATCCTTTATGTAGCAAAGGATAAGCCTGGACAATTTCTAATAATGAGAAAGGAGCTCTCGAGGACACATGGGAATTATCGTCAAGCTAGTTTTCATCACGTTCATATGATTCACGTTCGGTACTTTGATAATTTGATATGTGGGTGGACCGGTACTTGGGTACTGCCCTTACTTGGACAAGCATCCCACTTATGATTAACCCCTATTGCAAGCATCCGCAACTACAAAAGAAGTATTAAGGTAAACCTAACCACAACATTAAACTTATGGATCCATATCAGCCCCTAACGAAGCAATGCATAAACTAGGGTTTAAGCTTCTGTCACTCTAGCAACCCATCATCTACTTATTACTTCCCCATGCCTTCCTCTAGGCCCAAATAATGGTGAAGTGTCATGTAGTCGACGTTCACATAACACCACTAGAGGAAAAGACAACATACATCTCATCAAAATATCGAACGAATACCAAATTCACATGACTACTAATAGCAAGACTTCACCCATGTCCTCAGGAACAAACGTAACTACTCACAAAGCATATTCATGTTCATAATCAGAGGAGTAATAATATGCATAAAGGATTTGAACATATGATCTTCCATCAAGTAAACCAATTAGCATCAACTACAAGGAGTAATCAACACTACTAGCAACCCACAGGTACCAGTTTGTGGTTTTGATACAAGATTGGATACAAGAGATGAACTAGGGTTTTGAGAGGAGATGGTGCTGGTGAAGATGTTGATGGAGATTGACCCCCTCTCGATGAGAGGATCGTTGGTGATGATGTTGGTGATGATTTCCCCCTCCCGGAGGGAAGTGTCCCCGACAGAACAACTCCGCCAGAGCCCTAGATTGATTCCGCCAAGGTTCCGCTTCGTGGCGGCGGAGTTTTGTCCCGTAAGCTTGCCCACGATTTTTTCCCGGGTAAAAGCTCTGATATAGCAGAAGATGGACACCGGAGGCCCACCAAGGGGCCCAGGAGATAGGGACGCGCCTTATAGGGGGGGCGCCCTCCTCTCTCCTGAACAGGGTGTGGGCCCCCTGGTGTATTTCTTTCACTCAAAAATTCTTATTAAATCCAAAAAGATGTTTCGTGGAGTTTCAGGACTTTTGGAGTTGTTCAGAATAGGCTTCCAATGTTTGCTCCTTTTCCAGCCAAAATTCCAACTGCCGGCATTCCCCCTCTTCATGGTAAACCTTGTAAAATAAGAGAGAATAGCCATAAGTATTAAGATATAATGTGTAATAACAGCCCATAATGCAATAAATATTGATATAAAAGCATGATGCAAAATGGACGTATCAGCGAGCTATGGAAAAATGGTGGAACCGCCACCTTCTGAAGGTGGCGAGGCAACTATAACCGCAATGTCGGCTCTTGCTGCAATGGGTCAGTACCTGTCCACTAACAGTGCCAAAAGCACGTTCCTGTGTAATGTTGGGTTGGTTATTAAGGCAATATCGTCCAAACTGCCTCATGAACAAGATATGCAAGCTCAAAGCAATGTTGTATCTGCGCTCCAAACACAAGTCCATTGCCTAACAGAGACCCTTTATGAAACAAGGAGAGACATTGTTCGATGTCGTCAAGATATGCATGGTTTTGAAACCAGAGTATCAGACATTTGCTATGTTGTTCAGGAGCCTAGGAGAAATGAAGGCGAGGGTTATGGTGCTCCATCGGACAATACAACATGAAAACATAACAGTCAGGTCAAATGAACTGAGCTTCTGAACTTCTGGTGGTGCATTTATCTGTTAGACTGTTAAGTTTTATGCCAACCTTCATTTTGTTATATAGTTGTAATTTGTTTTGGTGCGATACAAAATTTATTCTTAACGTGCAGCCACCGGCTGAAGAAAACAGCAAGCCATTTTTGTATAGTGTAGGGTGTTCCCTATATTTGCACTGCTGGCGATCTTTGATGCCGAGTGGATGTAATCTGTGCAATCACCTTAATAGCCTAGCGTTAGTTTCGGCCTTATTTATTTCCTAGTCTTCTTTTTCCCTGGTTTACTAGTGGCCGCAACAACCATGGGTCTCCTACGGGTCGTAGGATCCATGGGTCTCCTACGGGCCGTCAATAAATGGGCCTCCAACAGGGCCATAGAATTGGTGGGCCTCGGGCCGTCGGATAAATGGGTCTACATGGGCCGTAAACGGGCATAATTGGTATCGGCCCGGCACGGTAACGGGCCGTTAACAGGCCATAGGATAGCAAAGGCTTAACTCTATCACAAGCATAACAAGTCGTTAATGGGCCAGAATATAGGACGGGATGGAAACGACGCAACGGGTTAATAGGCCAGAAACGGGCCGACTCTTGCCATGGGCCGAATTTGGCCCATTAGGGGAACATGCCAGTAACGGGCCGACTCTTGCCATGGGCTGAATTTGGCCCATTAGGGGAACAGGCCAGTAACGGGCCGACTCTTGCCATGGGCCGAATTTGGCCCATTAGGGGAACAGGCCAATAACGGGCCGGAAGTAATCGAGGGCCGAAAAGGAGCCCAAGAACGTATGGGCCGTCAATAGGCCGAAAACTAACACGGGCTGGAAACGGCCCATGTAAATCACGGGCCGTTAACGGGTACTAAGAAAATTACTGTTCATTATGGGCTAGAGTCACCGTGGGCCTGTAAAGGGCCTAAAGATACGAAGGCCTCATATGGGCCGAAAGACATCATGGGCCATACATGGGCCGAAAGTGAAATGGGCTAGTGTTATATTCGACGGCCCACATAATGTTGTTGGGCCGATTTCCTTTAGGGCCTAACGGGCCGTGAGTTACCGGGCCATAAAATGGGCTATTTGCGAAGAGACCGTTAACAGGCTTTTCATGGGCCAGTCCGTTAACTTTTGACCAAGTTAAACAGGCCGGCTTTGTAAGCTAAATGGGCCAATGGTGGGCCGTGGCACGTGTCGACATATCATAGGCGCCTATCTGACCCACTGACGAGCTGACACGTGTTTCGTCCGGCCAGTAAGAATTTTACACGTGGAAATTTCCCATTGGTCGGGGCTGTTAACGGGTTATCGGATCCAAAACCCGACCCGATAGCTTAACGGTGTTCCGTTACGGTGGATGCCACATGTCGGTCACCCTTGACGAAACCACTTCTGTGACGCGCGATTTATCGTCATGGAAGTGGACACTTCCGTGATGATAATTTTGGTAATGTCATGGAACACTTCTACGACAGCACATGTATGACTATCTTGATTCTGTCATAAAATCATCATGGATGTACATGCATGACAAAAACGCAACCTACTGTGACAAACACGTATCATCACGGAAGTGTACTTTTTTGTAGTGATAGCAAGGAGCTGAAAACATACATCTGTGAGAGGCTAGACAGAGCTGTGGGGAATGAGGATTGGAGGTCGAAGTTCCCAGAATATATTGTAACAAATGGGCTGCCACGACATTCTGATCATAGACCAGTCATAGTACAAACGGAAGGAGGGGACAGGAGCTGGACTAGAGGGGATCGAGGTTTCCGCTTTGAGGCGCGGTGGTTGCAGGTGGAGGGTTGTGAAGATGTTATCCATGAAGCATGGGAAAGGAGTTGGGCCAATCGAACTGGGGATGTGGCGGAGGCTCTGCGTACGGTGGCAGTAACAATGAAGGAGTGGGATAGAAGTGTCGTGGGCGAGTTGGAAGGGCGTTTGAAGAAGGCAAGAGCGGAGCTTGAGAGGTGTGTGAAGGAGAGGGTCTCGTAGGAGAAAATCCAGGAGGAGGTGAGGCTCTGGTGCTTGGTTGAGGAGCTCGAAGACAAAAAGAACACTATGTGGAAGCAGCGTGCGCATGTGTGGTGGCTGGTGGACGGAGACAGGAATACACGTTACTTTCATCTAGTGGCGTCGGGGAGGAAGAAGAACAATTGTATAAAGGAGCTAAGGAGGGAGGATGGTACGGTGGTAGAGGAGGGAGATTTAACTAATCATTTGCTCATTCTTTCAGGATCTCTTTACTTCGACAGAGGGGGACCGAGTGGCCGAACTTATACAAATGGTCACGCCGTGAGTAACAGCCCCCATGAGAGACTTTCTGGATGCTGCCTTTACCAGTGAGGAGGTGAAGGTGGCATTGGATCATATCGGTGATCTCAAGGCCCCGGGGCTGGACGGGATGCCATCTATTGTTTTCAAGCGGCATTGGCATTCCATGGGAGACTATGTTGTTGCGGAGGTGCTCAAAGTTCTCAACGGTGCAGCTATACCTGAAGGTTGGAATGACACGCTGGTGGTCCTTATACCTAAGGTTAAAAATCCAAATCGGATCAAGGACCTGCAGCCTATCAGTTTGTGCAATGTCCTGTACAAGCTCGTTTCCAAGGTGCTCGCCAACCGCCTGAAAGTGGTCCTTCCTGAGCTCATCTCAGAAAATCAGAGTGCGTTCGTCCTCGGCCGTCTCATTACCAATATGTCCTTGTTGCTTAAGAAGTAACACACTTTCTGAGAAATAAGAGAAGTGGCCAGGAGGGTGTCACAGCGATTAAGGCAAACATGAGCAAACGTATGATAGAGTTGAGTGGAATTTCCTTGAAGCAATGCTAGGGAAGATGGGTTTCAGCCAAAGATGGATCGACCTTGTCATGAAATGTGTGCGAACTGTGCGGTATCAGATTAAAGTGAATGGTGCCCTGTCAGACCAATTCTCTCCTACACGCGGGCTGCGTCAAGGAAACCCTTTGTCTCCCTACATGTTTGCCATTTGTGCTGAAGGGCTATCTGCCTTGTTAGAGGAAGCAGAAAGGGCGGGTAGGATCACGGGAGTGAAGACATGCCAAACAGCACCGAGTGTCTTGCACTTGTTCTTTGCTAATGATTCTATGATCCTGCTGAAGGCAAAACAAGAAGAAGCAGCGGCGCTCCGAGAAGTCCTTGATCTGTATGAGAATTGCTCCGGACAGTGCATCAACTTGGAGAAGTCTGCTCTCATGTTCTCGCAAAATACAAAACCTCAAGCTAAGAGCGCGGTCAAGGGGGCACTGGGCATAACGAGCGAGAATTGAAACGATAAGTACCTGGGGTTGCCTATCCATGTGGGAAGATCTAGATGGAAAGCATTTGGGTACATCAAGAAAAACATGTGTGGCCGTGTCCATGGGTGGCAGGAACGGCTACTAGCTAAAACGAGCAAAGAGACACTAGTTAAAGCTGTAGGGCAAGCGATCCCGGCATTTGCGATGTCGTGTTTTGACCTGACAAAATGGTTCTGTAAATAATTGAACACGCTCATGGGCAAATTTTGGTGGAGGCAGCAGGACAAGGAACGGACGATGCACTGGATAGACTAGGAGACGCTAACCCAAACCAAGGCCCGGGGAGGACTAGGTTTCCGAGACATGCACGATTTCAACATCGCCATGTTGTCTCGCCAAGGATGGAGATTGCTACAGTACCCAGAAAAGTCTATGTGCCCGACTACTAAAGGCCTATTATTTCCCGGGCTCCTCAATACTTGAGGCCCAGCCGAGAGATGGAATATCTTACTCATGGAGAAGTATTTTGCACGGATTAGAGCTGGTAAAGGAAGGTTACATATGGCGCATCGAGGACGGAACACAAGTTAAGATTTGGTCTGATCCTTGGGTCCCGCGAGCATGGTCCAGGTCCGTCATCACACCAAGGGGTCAGAACTTAATGACCTATGTCAGCGAACTGATTTGCCCCATTACGGGCAAATGGGACGAGCAGCTTGTGACGGACACGTTCTGGCCGGATGGCGCAAGACACATCTTGCAGATACCCCTTTGGGAGGGTATGAGTGACTTCTTGGCTTGGCATTATGACAGCAAAGGCAACCACTCAGTCCGGAGTGCGTATAAGTTGCGGGTCCAGCTGAACAAGACGATGAAACAAGGGGATGTAGGGAACAACAGTACAAACGTTGGTAATCTGGAACGATGTGATGATGATTCCTGGAAACGAATATGGAAGTTACCTTGCCCGTGGAAGATACAGATGTTCACATGGCGCCTGAAGCACGAGTAGCTGGCCTTCCGGACTAACTTGGAGAGAAGAGGAATCAAACTAGAGAGCACAAAGTGCTTGTTCTGTAGCTGTGCGGATGAGGATGGGGCACACTTGTTCACTAAGTGCAAATTTGTCAAGGAAGTGTGGCGCTCACTGGGCCTAGAGAAGGTGAGGATCGAGTTGGAAAGCTTCGGGTGTGTGCATGCAATGCTTGATTTCCTTTGGGGTCTTGATGAAAATGTACGAGTGAAGATCCTTACGATGTGGTGGAATTGGTGGAATAACAGAAATAAACTAAGGGAAGGAGAGCTACCAGTGACTGTTGAGGAGGTGACAAGACGGGTGGCATGCAATTCCATAGAGTACATGCAGATCTTCAAGGCCAAGAGGAGAGGGCAAGAGGCGGCCAAATGGCAACCACCGCGAGCTGACATGCTCAAAGCAAATGTGAACGGGGCCTATAAACCTGGAGATGATTTCGTCACCTAGGGAGTGGTAATCCGTGATGAGGCCGGAGATGTTGTCCAGGCTCGAGCAGGCAAGACCGAACATGTGGCCGATCCATTTGGCCCCGAGGTTACGGCTATGGCTAAGGCAATCAACATGGTAGCAGAATTCGGGGCCCTCCGACTGGTACTTGAGACGGACTCCAAGCTGTTGCAAGAAGCTCTCGACTTCAAGAAAGTGGACTACACACCCTACGCGGCGATCATCGAGGATTCCAAACTCCAGCTAAAGTTGTGGTTTTCGCATATAGATGTAGCATTATGCCGTCGTCAAGCTAATACGGTAGCACATGAGCTTGCCCAGCTTGGGCGTATCTGTTCCCCTAGTGAGTCTGAGACCTAGAACGTTGATGTACCGCCCCAAGTGGTGCTTTGTGTTGCGGGTGATAAGCCCGTACACCGTTAAGTTATAAAGCTATGCTTTCCCTCAAAAAAAAAACAGACCATAATTTTGCTTCTCAACACACACACACACAATTTTGCTATACCACTCTGCTCAGGTTGTACTTGGACAACTTGGGAGACAACATTTCAAAGTGTGATTTTTAGAAATTCCACGAAAACCTAAAATCTGTCTACTAGTAGAATACTAGGATACTAAGCTCCCTTGATTTGGAGCTTTCCGGTGGCTCGACTGTTGTGGGGTCACTAAGGGCGTGTCTGGTTCCTTGCATAGCCTCACGCTGCATCGTATCAACCATCCTGGCTGAGTCTAGGCTGGCTTAGCTGATGCAAAATGAGTTTGAGATGTATGTTTGGTTGTGTGCAATGTGAGGCGTTGTTTGGTGGGTTGTACACTATATCCTGGCTGAGCTGTTGAACTATGTCAGGTCAAGCCGACACCAGATGCGTGTCATCCGCACGAGATCTTTACCAACGATTTATGACACCGCCGCGACATCGGGCGGTCGAGCCTAGCCGGCATAGGCATGCCTCTCCATCCCATGCAACTCCTGCAAAGCACACGCATCGGATGCGTGTTGACCATCCTAGCGCCAACAGGCGGAGCAGCATGGACGTCCGGCGGCAAGGTCGTGGGAGCTTGTACCGGTGGATGAAGAAAGAGCTCCGATGGCGGGATTGAGGCGGACGAGGGAGCTCGTATCGGCGGCGCAAGGGGGAGCTCCTGGCGGCGGCGGCTTCGCTTGGTTCGTGCGCTCAATCCCATCTAATGCGTCAGATAAGAGAGATAAGGAAGGTTGGTGTGGCACTTTTAGAGTAATTACGGAAAATATAAGGGGCAAACCGATGTATTGTTACGTTTGAAGTGGTGGCACGGGTGTGGGCGCGAGGTTGCATCGAAGAAACGCACGATTCATGCGTTCCTCTCAGCCAGGCTGAGAGGCCTCTTTTTGCATTAGTCGGCCATGCTAAGGAGGCCGCACAAGAAATCAAACGACTTAGATTTTGCATCCCCGATACGAGCCAGGTGCGAGCTAGTTAACCAAACATGCCCTAAGGGCTCCACTTTGAAGGTGCGTGTCGTTGGTTAAGAGTAACAAACATCAAAAAGATATAATGCATATGTCGGTTTTAGTAGGGTTCTAGAAGGTTTTAATTATTTTTCTTTATTTTGTGTTTTTCTACCGGTTTTGATATTTTTTTTCTTATTTTTTTTTCTGTTTTCCTTTTCTGTTTTTCCTTTTCATATTTTAATTCATGAACATTTAAAAAATATATTTTAAAAATTCTGAATAGTTTTTCTAAAATCATCAATATTTTTAAAAATTTATGTATATTTTTAAAGTTCACAAACATTTTAAAGTTATATGAGCTTCTCACGCCAATCATCTTTACTTTTATTATCATTCGGCGATGCAACAATACTTGTTACTTGTTATATGAGCTTTTCATGCCGAGATTGCTGTGAGCCTTTGACATGCTTCTACACCTTTGGACCAGCACACAACCATCTTTTGTCTACAAGTAACCTAGACACATATAACAAACAGACCACAATTTTGCTAAATCTCAAAACACACACACACATTTTTGCTATACCACCCTGCTCAAGTTTTTTTT
>NC_041385.1:12384948-12387622 GCF_002162155.2 Triticum dicoccoides
TTTTTGCAAATAGACTCTGCTCATGTTTTTTTTTTTGCTTTGCAAATAGACTCTGCTCAAGTTGTACTTGAACAACTTGGGGGGCATCATTTCAAAGTGTCTGTGATTTTTTAGAAATTCCACGAAAACCTACAATCTATCTACTAATAGAGTATACTAGTACTAGGATACTGGAAAAACATGTTTTAGAGTACCTGCACATAGGCCCCTCTTATCTAGTCGTCCATTCTCCGCATCAAGATTCGTGCAAGAACATTTCTCCTTTTTGTTTCACTCGGATAGAACATGTCTTGAAGTTCAAACCTTTGCAGAATAGCAAAGCTTTCTTACTAGAATTAGGATAAGACTTTTAGACTTTTTGGTCCAACATAAATATACAAAATAAGTTATGTTTGATTAAAAAAACTTATTTTTAGTATTTATCTCGGAGCAAAATTCGGGAAGTTTTATCCCATATTCTAGTTAGAAAGTTTTGCTGCTCTGCAAAGTTTAAAGTTCAAGACTTAATCTATATGAGAGAAAAAAAAGAGAAAATTTCATGTAGGAGGTTAGTTGTGTCGCACAGATCTTAAAGCGACATTGGAGAGCCAGGATAACAGGGCCCGGGTGCAGGTGCTCAAAAAATCTGCATTCCTAGGATACTAAGCTCCCTTGATTTGGAGCTCTCTGATGAATCGAGTGTTGTGGGGTCACTAAAGGCTCCACTTTGAAGATGTGTGTTGTTGGTTAAGAGTAACAGACATCTATATAGCCATAATGCATCTGTCGATTTTAGCAAGGTTCTAGAGGGTTTTAAGTTTTTTTCCTCATTTCTGTGATTTTTGTACCGGGTTTGATATATTTTTTGTTATTCATTTCCTGTTTTCTTCTTTTGATTTTCATCTCTTTTATGTTTCTTTTCATATTTTAGTTCATGAAAATTGATAAAATATATTTTTAAAATTTTGAATTGTTTTTCCAAAATCATTAATATTTTTAAAAGTTACGAGTTTTTTTAAGTTCACAAACATTTAAAAATTATGTGTTCCTATGGAACAGTTTTAAAGTTGTGGATTTTTTCTTCAGATTTATGGTTTTTTAATTAGCAACAATCTTAAAATCCATGAACATGTCTTGATTTGATGAACCTTTTGAAATAAAAAGAAGATAGACTATTTTTTCCAAGTTACAAGGGAAATGAGGGGGGCACAAAGCTAGGCGAGCGAGCGGAATAGAGAACCACACTGTGCAAGAGTATCATGGGCTGCATGTGAGTGTTATAGCAGCAAAACCATGGTTTCAACATGGAATAGCAACAAACCACCATCGACTAACACCAAGACCGAAACGTGTAAGGACACGATAATCACGCATAGACAAGTCTACTCTATTATCAGAACAAATACCATCTCCAACAACGACCCAACATGATATACAGATGAAAAAAACACCACCAAAACATTTAAAGCGCAAGCCAACCCATATAAAATCACAACCAAACAACCAACCAAACATGTTTTTGATCAAGTTGCTTAAAGTTCATGATTTGATTTCTCAAATAGTAAATAATTTTTGCAGGAGGATAATACTTTCCAATGAAAGCGTTTTGACATTTTTGACTAATGCTATTTCTAGGCAAAGACAATAACCATTCCTTAGCTCTATCTATTATGGAGAAGGGAAAGAATTTCAGTTTTATAATAGCATCATTGTCCACATCTTTAGATTTTAGCATATCACAAAGTTCAACAAAATTATTAAGATGAGCAACAACATCTTCGTTATAATATTCAGAAACCGGTTGTTTCATAACAAGATTTAACAGAGCAGGTTTAATTCACATGACTCTGCACTAGTTTTAGGAGCCAGCAATGATTCTGAAGCATAAAAAAAACAATCATTGTGTTTTTTAGGGGAAAAATCATTAATATGTTATAGACTTCATTAGAGCGCACGTGGGTTACAATGGGCTTTCGGGCTGAACTTTGTGTTGTTGCATAGGACAATCATCCATTTATGGTCCTCATAAACCATTCCAACAAAGGCCGAATCATGGACGCAATTAGTCTTTGCGTCAAGGCTGAATCATCCACTTCAATTAGTCTTTGCGCCAAAGGCGCAACATGTCATCTTATATTTTCGAGCCAGCAATTGTTCCGAACCAAACCCGAGACTAGCGGGCAAAATAACATGATTGTGTTTTTCTTTTTTGGGAAATCATCATTACGATTTAAAATTTTCATTAGGCCGCACTTTTTTTTTACGTGGGTTACAATGGGCTTCCGGGCTGAAATTGGTGCTGTTGGGTAGGATAAGCAGCATCCCATAGACCCATTCGAACAAAGGCCGAATCATGGACTAAAAAAAAAAACCGAACTTGGGCCATAACTTTTGCTCAAACCTCCCCCTGCTTCCAGCCAAATTACCCCGTCCCGCTGGCGAAAGCACCACCTCTGGAACGGGACAGGGAGAGCCACAACCTGATCCCAGCCGCCCGTCCCACCATCGGACGGCCGACAGCGGCCAGCCGCCCGCGAAAGCCGTGGCATCAACAAAATTCCTCAAATACCCCCTCGCATCTTACCATTTCTCTCTCCACCCCATCCCCCCGGCTCGCACCCCACGCAACCCTAATAAACCCTACCTCCTCCCCGCCGCCGCCACATCCACTCCCCCTCCGCCCCCAGATCCTCCC
>NC_041385.1:12387839-12399155 GCF_002162155.2 Triticum dicoccoides
CCTCCATACCTTATCCGACATAGCGTCTCCCCCGTCATTTTCGGCAATTTTTCCCGGGATTTCCCCATCAGGCCGGCCCGTTCATCGGGGGCCGGCGTTCGATGCGTGTTTCGCCGTTGGTTTGCCGTGATTCCGTGAGCTAATCCGGCTTGTGCTGTTGTTTGTGGCTGGGATGCAGGAGTAGATCGCCCCCGGAGACCCCGCGCCCCGACCATGGCGACCTTCGCGAAGCCCGAGAACGCGCTCAAGAGAGCCGAGGGTGAGTCACCGGGACCTTGTCTCAGCCCGCCGCTCAATTTTATCCGCCGTGGTTTCCGATTGTTGTTGTTTGCGGTGGTGTTGCTGTGATGCCTACGTACAGGAACTTAGGGCGACGACGGGCTGTACTGTCTGGTCCATTTGGTAGTTCAATCAATCGCACATGGTCACGAAATGTATGACGTATCCGTGAGCGGTGCATTTGGAACATTTGAGTTAATTTGGAACCACTGAGTCCATATCGCATATGATAGATTTTGTCACGGGTACTGGATTTGTATGTGCCATTTGGTTGGGCCTTCTGGCCTATTTCATAGACTGGTTGGGCGTTTGTGCTTATGCCTACGTTCCTGACCTGCTTCTGAGAATTTCAGTGTATGATAAGTTGCTCTCTTTGTTGTGTGCATTTTTATCCCCTTCTCCACTAAAAGACCACTTAGCTATGCAAAGGCCCAAGTTCTGTTGACTTGTGCTGTGTTTGACATTGTGGTTGATTATGATAATCCGGCTCCTCCAACCAGCTTTTGCCTATTTTAGTGTTTGATTAACCAACCTATCACTAGTTTCAAGGATATTTTTCTGCAACAGATTATAGAATAAAGCACAACGTAGCACAGTTCAGCAACCGCAAACTTTGAGCCCTTAAGTTTTATTTTAGCTAAACTGATTAGGATGTTTCAGGGAAATTACACACTTTCTGTGCTAAAATATAATCACAGTGCTTCTCTGCACGCCTTTCTCTTTATATTCAAATCTTTGGCAATTTTTCATATTTTACTACAAGATGTTCACACTGTTTACCGCCTTTGGTTTACTGCAGAGTTGATACATGTTGGACAAAAACAGGCAGCGCTGCAGGCGCTGCATGATCTCATTACATCAAAGAGATACAGATCATGGCAAAAGCCTCTTGAGAAGATCATGATGAAGTATGTGGAGCTTTGTGTAGATCTAAGGAAGGGCAGATTTGCCAAAGATGGCCTTATTCAGTACAGAATTGTCTGCCAGCAAGTCAACGTGTCATCTTTGGAGGAGGTCATAAAACACTTTATGCAGCTGTCCAATGAGAAGGCCGAGGAAGCCAGGAATCAGGCACAAGCACTGGAAGATGCTCTGGATGTCGAAGATCTTGAAGCTGACAAGCGCCCGGAGGACTTGATGCTCAGTTATGTCAGCGGAGAAAAAGGCAAGGACCGATCAGACAGAGAGTTTGTCACTCCATGGTTCAAGTTTCTGTGGGAGACATACAGGACAGTGCTCGAGATACTGAGAAATAACTCAAAGCTTGAAGCGCTATATGCTGTAAGCTATTTTACCGCCTTGCCATTACCCTAGTGGTCACTTAATACTTCGTTATATTTTTTGGTTCTGTCCTTTTGCATGGACTTCCTATGAGGTGAACTATTTGATTCGTTCTGCACATACTTGAACAATTCACTCTATTGGCACCCTTTTCTTTCCTTTGATGAAAAGAAACCTGTAGTATGGACTTCGTTCCATGAACATACTATTCTTTTACTTGATAACTTGTCTGGTTCTTTTGCACTCTCCCTAATTTGTAAGAAGTATAACAATTTGGCTCCTTTTGTACAAAGCATTACCCATGCATTATGTAAATACTGTTATTTACCTTTTGTATTATTGTCTACTAAATGCTTTTCACCAGCTGATCTTCCATTGACTTTTCAATATGCAGATGACTGCGCACAAGGCTTTTCAATTTTGTAAGCAGTATAAAAGATCCACCGAGTTCCGTAGGTTGTGTGAGATCATTAGAAACCATCTTGCAAATTTGAACAAATATCGCGACCAGCGTGATCGTCCTGATCTGACTGCCCCTGAAAGCTGTCAGCTGTATCTTGATACCAGGGTTGAACAACTGAAAATTGCCACAGAACTTTCCTTATGGCAGGTTTGTTCCACAACTCATCTTATCTTAAAGCTAAAAGAAATAAAGTTCACCAAGCCTTTTTCTTGCAGGAAGCCTTCCGATCTGTGGAGGATATCCATGGCTTGATGAGCTTGGTTAAGAGAACTCCAAAGCCATCTGTCCTGGTCGTATATTATGCCAAGCTGACTGAAATATTCTGGATATCTGAGAGTCACCTGTATCATGCATATGCATGGCTGAAGCTTTTCAACTTGCAGAAGAGCTACAACAAGAATTTAACTCAGAAGGATCTGCAATTACTAGCATCTTCTGTTTTGCTTGCTGCACTTTCTGTTACACCATATGACCATAAATATGGTGCATCTCATCTTGAGCTTGAAAATGAAAAGGACCGTAGCTTGCGTATGGCCAACCTTGTCAATTTCTCCCTCGACTCCAAGCGCGAGAATAGAGAAATGGTTTGCCTTCCATCTGTTCTCCAAGTTTAAGATAATTTTCCATAATATAATTATTTGTTTTCTGATAAATCTTCTGTTCACTTTTCAGGTTTCAAGAGCAACTCTTCTTTCTGAGTTGGTATGCCTTTGATCCTTTTTGTTTGCTGTTATTTTCATGTTATATATCTGTTTAATGTCTCTTTTATCACATGGATTCAGTCTTCTAAATTTTTTGCATTCTTGTTGAACATGTCACACATGTTCATCTTGAACACAATCTGCTATTATGCGCTTGCTTGTACACGTTACAAAGCATTCAGATATGAGATTAGTCTCCTCTGATGCCTGCACTTGATTGTAGGTGCTTAGCTGATTGCTTTTTCTGCCTTCCAGTCAGAATAATGCATAACCACATTGTGAGCAACGCTGTCTCATCAAGCAGCATTGCTAAGATGTACACACTTATCTGTACTACATGGCATGAGTCATTTTCCCTTCTAATCACACCTCCCACACCTGCAATGCCCTATTATCTGTTCAATCGCTCTAGTTAGCTTGGTAGCTCTGAAATATATGAAGATTCGCAAGTCTACGCTTAACAGAACATATGTTGATGCATCCCTGATGTTCTGTTCTGTTTGTGTGATGATTGAATTTACTTGCATTGCTTGCGATATATTACTAGCTGGCAGTCTACATCATACAATTTGTCTTGCATACACACTCAACTCTCATTCTGACTGCTATGAAAATAGGCTGCCAAAGGCGTGATTTCATGTGCTTCCCAAGAAGTAAAAGATCTGTACAACCTTATGGAGCATGAGTTCCTTCCTCTGGATCTAGCATCAAAAGTACAGCCACTGCTTTCCAAGATTTCTACGATTGGAGGAAAGCTTTCAGCTGCATCTTCAGTTCCGGAAATTCGTTTATCACAGTACCAATCTGCATTGGAGAAGCTTACTGCACTGAGGGTGCTGCAGCAGGTCCTATGCTATGACCCACTAGCGATAATATATCCATTCATGTCACTTATTTTGTGAATATGTATTCTCTTTATCATACCTTAATATTACTATCTGTAAAACATGTTTCATAACTCTCTTTTTTAATCATTTCAGGCATCTCGTATTTTCCAGTCCATGAAAATTGATATGCTATCTAGAATGATCCCATTCTTTGAATTCAATGTCGTGGAGAAGATCGCTGTTGATGCTGTCAAGCACAATTTTGTTGCTATGAAAGTTAACCATTTGGCAGGAGCTGTTCATTTTGGCAACATGGTATGTCGCTTGATTCTGACCACTGCTGCCACCTTCTTTAGACTGCCAGCTATATTGTTATCCCAGCTGTTCATTTTAGACTGCCACCTTCTTTAGACTGCAACATCAATCTTCCCATATATTCATTGTTATCTGACATATTTACCTTTGCAGGACATAGAATCTGATGTGCTTAGTAGTCACCTTAGTGTCCTCGCTGATTCCCTGAACAAAGCATTGAGTCTTATTCATCCACCTGTGCAAAAGCCATCCAAACCTAGTGAAAACTTGACCAGTCTTGCTGGAGTGGTGGAGAAAGAACATAGAAGACTCCTTGCGAGGAAATCAATTATTGAAAAACGTAAAGAAGACCATGAGCGTCAAATATTGGAAAAGGTTTTCTATTTGCTCATTCTACCTCTTAGTTGTTTTATGGAGTCTTTGTTTATGGCTTATGTGTTTGTATTTCCAGGAAAAAATAGAGGAGACAAAGAGATTGACTATTCAGAAGAAATCTGCAGATGAAGAAAGGGAGAGGCTTTTGAAGGAACAGAGACTTAGGGAGCAGCAGAGGATCCGTAAAGAAATAGAGGAAAAAGAGGCGAGGGAAGCAGCAAAAATGATAGAAGATTTAACAATAAGGGGGAAGAATAAGAAAAAAATTCACATTGAGGGGGTAAGATAATATTTCGGATTTCCAATAATTTTACAGCTCCATTCTAACTGTCCATGTTTTAATAGTTTGCTTACTTCCTTGGAATTAACTTAATTCTGTTTAGCGCTAAAATCTGGATGCACTATATTATGGGACGGAGGGAGTAGAATTTTGATGAAGGTCATATTTCTGTACGGTCAGCTGAATTAGTTATTTTACTTTTTGTTTCTGTGCCCTAAAAAAGGTTGATAGTCAGCTGCAGATGATGACAGGTGGTGTAGTTGAAGTGTAGGATCATTTGTTTCTGCACACTGCTTAAGTTTTTATCACTTATAGTTTGTAACGCATAGCTACATGCATGTACAATTGTAGTTTAGGTGTATGGCGTTCTAATAAATTGAATGCTCACATGGCAGGATATGACAAAACAACACGCCATGGAGGTGGTGTTGAATCAACAGGTGAAGGAGCGTCAGGAGATGGAAAAAAAACTGGCGAAGCTTGCAAAGACAATGGATCACTTGGAGAGGGCAAAACGGCAGGAGGAAGCACCACTAATCGAGGAGGCCTTCCAGAAACGCCTCGAGGAAGAAAAGATCCTTCATGAGCAAGAGCAGCTGGTTTGTCTTCACTGTTATTTTGTTGTTTACCAGATGTAGATTCTGATAGTTCTCGTGCTCACATTTATTATGTTTTTCTAATTGGCAGAGAGAGATTGAGCTCAGCAAGCAACACCATGCGGGTGACTTGCAGGAGAAAAATAGGCTTTCTAGATTGTTGGTGCATAAGGTATGTATCCTTCTTGCGACTGCATTCAGCAGTGCTTATTCCGTTCTTTAACCTCTTCACATGTGTTTTTATTCTTAGTCAGCATTCCAAGCTTATAAGTAGTATAGTTTGTCCACCGAGGGGTGCTGAGTATAGTTGTTTCAGTGATTACACTTTCTACCCTGAATTTGTTTTGTTTTGTTTGGATGATATCATTTGCTGGCCTGTCTGTTGATGAGGTTATTCATATGAGTTAACTTTTTACCGATTAACACCAGAATAGATAGATTCAAATTTATCATGGTTTTCAGCATATGATATTTCAAGTTTTGCCTCTATGGGTATTGTCAACTTATAAGCTTTTTTCAGCATGTACTTTTTTCCTTCAAAGAAGACGACCTTCCATCTAGTTATTCTTTCCAATACTTTGGCTTGCTGTCTATCATACTTTTACCAATTTTCCCTTTTCTGTTTCAGAATGCTTTCCAGGAAAGAATTGTCCAACGTCGTGAATCTGAGTTTAGTAGCCTAAGGAAAGAGAGGGAAGAAAGGATTAATCAGTTGCTATCTTCAAGAAAGCGTGAAAGGGAGACTGTACGCAAATTGATGTATTTTCTGAACATGGAGGAACAGCGGATCCAAAGGGAGCGTGAGGAGCAGGAGGCTAGAAAGCGTGAAGGCAAGTGGATTGCTGTACTAACTTTACTATTTGTTCTACTCGCTGAGCATAGTACTAGAGCTTTATTATTATCATCATCCGGAACTGGAAGTCTGCAACTTAATTCTTCTTTTTGCTAACCTCATATGATGTCAGACCAAATCTACAATAATCTAAATTTCTTAGTTTTAGTTTATTCTGGCTCTCTACTCAACTGTTCAAACTTGTTTGAATTGTCATTATCTTAGACGATTGACTGCAGTGCAGTATTTATTTCTCATACTTGGACGGTGGATAGCTGAAAAAATAAATCTTACTAGCTGTTGCTTTGTTACTATTCCATGTTGCCCGTATCATTTGGAAGCAAGGCAAACCCATTGTATCTGATCAATCATTGCTGTCAATAATGAAATCACCTCTTTGGTTTGCAGAGGAAGAGAGGAGAAAGAAGGAGGAAGCCGAGAGGAAGCTCAAGCTTGACGCAATCGCAGCTAAGCAGCTGCAGAGGGAGAGGGAGTTGGAAGAGAGGGAGAAGCAGAGAAGGGAGGCTCTCCTAAGAGGAGCAGAGCCCGTGCGCACAGCTGATGCACCAGCTGCTGCTGCTGTCGCACCTCCAGCCCGTGAACCAGCGGCGGCAGCCCCAGCTGCAGCAGCTGCCGCAACTGGTGCTGCTCCTAGCAAGTATGTCCCGAAGTGGAGACGTGAGGGTGACAGTAGCAGTCAGAGGCCGGCTGTGGCAGCTGAACCAGACAGGTGGGTCCGGGATGATCGTCCTCGCCCTGCTCTCCGCCAGGAGGCTCCTCCTATGCGCGATGCTCGTCCCATCCGCCAAGAAGCTCCTCCTGCACGTGATGCGCGTCCCTTCCGCCAGGAGGCTCCCCCTGCCACGCGCCAAGAGGCGCCCCCTGCTGCCCGCCAGCCGGACGGTGCTGCTCCAGCTGCATCTACTGAACGCTGGCGTCCTGGATCTAGGACCTCTGCAAATTCCTCATCCACCTCCTCGTCCACCGGCTGGAGGCGCTGAAGCTGCCTGGCCTGAAATGCGCTGTGCTCTGCCTGCTGTATGAGATTTTTGCCGTCCATCTTCCAAGTCTGGGAGCTTCATGCACAATGGAAGCCTGCCACTGATATCTGGAAGCACGGTTACTTGAATTTGCTTGTTGCGCACCTAAATTTTCGAATTGCAACTTTGCACTATTTCTCAGTCATGTTTGATGTTTTGAGAGTCACGGTACTCAATGCATCATGTGTTGCTCTTTGTTGCCGTTTATGTTCCAGACTATGCTGTTGGTTCGTCGAGTATGCATAATGAAAGCTACCGCTGAATTTTTGTGATCCTCAGATATATTAATTTCGTAGACGCCCGCCTGCATGTGGCACATAAAGATAAAAGTACATCAATAGAGCTACTATGTCCTTTTCAAAATAAGTGAATTTTGTACTAACGTTAGTACAAAGTTGTAAGTACACTTATTTTGGGACTGAGCAAGTATATAATAAGCCCCCTTTTCTTTTGTGAGAAAACTGGTTTAGGTTTGTGCCAAAAATAAATAAATATACTCTCATAGCGACCTGTAAAATCACCCCGACTTCCCTCCCTTCTAGGGGAATATTCGACTTCCTGCAAACCTTCTTCAAAGCTTTTTTTGTAGGATAGTAGGAGAACTGTTATTATGCATTAAGAAGAAGCGGTAAAGAAACCGATGCTCGGTTAATAACCTTCTTCAAAACTTCAGGGGTGCAAATTTCACACCGGCTCGATGCCAAACCTCTTCTTCAAAACTTCGGGGGTGCAAATTTCACACTGGCCCGATGCTAGTGACGTCCCGCAACTGTGTCGTGCCACATGATGCCTCGTCGCCACCCCTCCGGCCGCGCCCATTGCTCTCGATGCCAGCGCTCGCCGCACCTTGCCCCATCAGCGGCATGTAGCCCCGCTCTTCGCGTATCTTCGCCGCCTTGACCGTAGTCATGCCACCACACCGTCTCGCCCTGCTGTGGCTTTATCTGCTCGCCGGTGACAGCCCGAGGGGCATCCAGCAGAGCCCAAGGACATGATTGCATTAGTAGTTTTAGTTTTGAGGTTCTCTTTTCTATTTTGAGGGATCCAAATATACCGGATCAGCTAAATACAACACGCAAGAATCTCCCCTAAATTATATGAACACAACGTAAAACTACTTTTAGGGGGGGAGTTCTTATGGGAGTTGTTGGCAACCGGTCCGGAGGAGACCATATAATGCCATTCCTAAAAAGAAAGACCATTTCTCTATCCAAATTGCCCAAGCATTTGATCAAACACTTACTCCTCCGGTCCTTTTTACTCTGCATATAAGAATTGTTTGAAGTCAAACTTCATAAAGTTTGACCATATTTATATGGAAAAATATCAACATCTACAATGCTAAAGTTACACTACTAAGAGAAAGCCTACTAGTAGCGCTTGAAACCTATAGCAGTAGCACTAGGTCTAGCGCTGCAGCTAAGTTGTAGCAGTAGCGCTGCTCGGTCCAACACTACTGGTAAGTATGGTTAGCAGTAGTGCTGCCCGGACCAACGCTACTGCTAACTATCTGTAACGCTGCCGCTAGATGCCTACCAACACTGCTGCTAATATTCCTGCTTTCACATATTTATTTCCCCTCTACGTATTTGTGATGTATTTGTGCATGCTCTTTACAGTAGTTTCATCAGATCATAGTAAACATACACTATTCTCATCATATCATACACATACAGTAGTCTCGTCATATCATCATCATCATCATTCAACACAAATATCATCACATCTCGAAAATAGCGATGCACAAGTCATGTCATGTGTCGAATAAATGCAACTGCATGGTCATGGCACACACACAAGTTTCATCATGTCTATCTAAAGCATGATGTAGAATAGAAGAGCGATCAGCATGAGCAAGAGCGCGACTATGTAGTACTTCTTGAGGCACCGGCGGTTTTGCTCCCGCTCTTGCCGGAGCGTCCACATCAAGTAACTATTTTCCGCTTCGGCTCTGCTGTCGAACCATCTATGGCTAGCACCCAGGTACCTGTCCACCTGGGCTTGAGCGTCCGGCCAGTGGTTGTACACTCCTGGAACCCTCCCAACGAACATGGCGTAGCAGTCCTTCGCCATCTCTGAGCTATGTACCTACATCGTCAGTTGATGAATTCAACGATAATATGCAACATAATGTACTTAAGAAAAGAAAGAGGCATAATTAGCAAAATACAAGCAACCTATAGTAAACATAAATAACAAAGTTCCTCATACCCAAACTAATTAACTAGAGCGATCTACACTAGTGCAGGAGGACGGTTTAATTACATCACAGAGTTTCGCCGTGCATAAATTCAAAGTTTTGCCATAGAAAGACAGTAGTGACACATTGTCATCGACAATTAGTCCTCCACGTCGGCGGTCCAATCTTCATAGTCAGGGTGGAAGCACCCGAGCTTCTTGAAAGGCTTCAGGTCCAGACGCCGAGCGAGTAGTAGTGTTCGGACATCATCCCACGTGATTGGCCCATGGTAGAACATCCCTGTTGGTTCGAGGACCTCCTTCATGATCACTTGGGCAAGTTCACATCGTACGTGTTAAAACTTAGCTTGGATTCGATGATCCGGTGTCTTTCCTATGCTTTTGGCCCCGTTGACAATCTCAACATCGTTGGACGTAGCTGACATGCGAAGACGTTGATTATCCCTTCTGTACTCGAGCAGGTGATGCATGAGGTAGAATCTATCAGCCTTACTGGTGTACAGTTGCTGGATGCAGCAGAAGTCGGTCTGATGGCCGAAAGCCAGCCCGTTCTTCCTGTACTTTTTCACCTTGATATATCCACCAGACAGGCTGTAGGTTAACAGGGCACTATCGAGAACACTCTTTATGTGCGTGTAATCCTTTTCTTGATGTTCTTCGATGAGTCCAAGTACATAGCATGGGAGTATTCTGGGTATAGAATGACGAGGACGGCGCCCCCTCCCCCCGTTGCGCAAAATAAGTACACCTCAAATTAGCCTACATGCTTGTAAAGGAATGATTAAAACTTACGAAAGGATACACGTGGATGACTTATGTGGGATGATAATGCAGGAGAATCGCTTCCTTGTCCTTATTAGCGATCATGAAGTCGCCGATGTACTTGCTCGCATAGTCACGACAAAACATAGGCCACTCGGGTATTCTTCGACGATTGTCCATTCAACCAACATTAATCATATCATATTCATCAATTCTAAATAAAATATATAATCAACAATAATGGAATATGCAAATGAACATCAATGCCCTAGCTACTGTTTTTTGTTTATAGCTAAATGCAATAGCTACTGTTTTTTATTTATCGCTAAATGCTACTGTTCTTTGTTTAAAGCTAAATGCCCTAGCTAATTTATATACCCTCTGTTAATGCCCTACTCTCTTTTACTTTAACCAAGTTTTTGAAAAACTACAACAACATAGAAACTTGGCAAGCTTGTAATAGTATGCATATCAACTCTAAAATGGAAGATCTTGGCATGCAACTATATTACACGTGGCATACTGCAATTCACAGAATTGGCAAAAGTTCAGTAGAGTCATGGTTTTAACACCACCAAGCTCACTACATAGCATCATGATGTTGACAGTGGACATAATTACTGTTTAGGCATTTTCATAGCAAAGAAAGTACATGCTACATGACTCTAGTGTGGCATAAAAGGGCATGGCATGATAGAGCAAACAACAAGGGAGGAAACATGTTTACTGAACATATCCAAACGGAGCATGGATTTGATGCTATCATCAAGAGAACATGGCAACATCATATAACAGATTTCCAGGACTTAGCAAATTAACCAAGTGGTAAAAACAGCAACATTGTATAGGCTTCTTTGCATGCTTGTGCTAGTCACCACAGGGCATATCATGCTCCTAAAACATCATCTAGGGTTTTATATACCCTAAACTAAATTTCCCTACACAAAATTTGCTAAATTGCCCTAAACTAAATTTGCTAAATTGCCCTAAACTAAATTTGCTACCATTTTTTCCTAAATGATCTCTCTTTCTCTCTCTCTCTGCTACTGCCCTAAACAAAAATTTGCTATTGTTTTTTAGTTTAGTGCAATTTGCTACTGTTTTCTATTTCAAGGTATTTTATATACCCTAAACTAAATTGCCCTAAACAAATTTGCTACATTGCACTAAACTAAATTGCCCTAAACTAAATTGCTCTCTCTCTCTCTCTCTCTGCTACATCTCCTAGGGTTCATACACCCAACTCCTAGCTAGGCTAGGGTTCATATTAGAGAGAGAGAGAGAGAGAGCAGAGAGCAAAGAGAGTGTAGAGAGAGAGAGAGAGGAGGGAAGGGGAGAGGCTTACGGGGCGGCGGCGAGGTCGAGG
>NC_041385.1:12399396-12404138 GCF_002162155.2 Triticum dicoccoides
GGCGAGGTCGGGGGCCGAGGAGAGGGCGGCGGCAGCGAGGTCGAGGGCGGGCCCGCGCGGCAATGGTGGGGTCGAGGGAGGGCTCGAGCAGGGACGACAGTGGGCAGGGGCGACGACCGGTGACAGAGTGGGGGGAGAGGTGGAGGAGAGGGGGGAAATGACTTGGTGAAATTTTGAGCCCGCACGGCGGGGGGTTAATTCAAAATAGCAGTAGCGATGGATTGGAAACTAGCGCTATAGATAACTTAGCTATAGTGCTGGTTCCCAATCCAGCGCTACTGCTAAATATTCCAATTTTTTTAATTATAAATACAAACAACAGTAGCGCTGGTTTAGGATCCAACACTATAGCTAACTTAGCTATAGTGCTGGTTCCCTATCCAGCGATACTGCTAACTATTTCATTTTTTATTTTTCTTTTATTTTTATTAATTTTCTTTTATTTTTATTATTTTCCTTTTTCTTTTCTACTTTACTTTTTCTTTTGTATTGCTTTCTCCCTTTTGTTTTTTTGTTTTTCTCTTGACGACGGTGTCTCCCTCCCACACTGCGCGAATATCACCGGAACCATGCATATATGTGGTGGTAATTGAAGGGGATACGATGTATACTTCATTTGACCAATAACGGTTACTTAAGTGCGTACAAAAAATAGATACATGTATGATGGTTTCTCAGCCGCGTCGACGACGTTTCACATTGAGCTTCTTCTCTTTCTTGTTCGTTGAAAAAATAATTGAGCCCCTCCTTGGGAATTTTCCAGCACCATGGAGTACGATCTTTCTTAGGTAATGTAGTATTGATTCTTATTTTCACATATGCTTCATCATCATCATCATCTTCCCTCATCGGGTTGCCATATTGGTCGTAGTCTTCCTCGTTAGCGACTCCATCCATTCCGATGATGCTCCTTTTGCCTCTCCTCATGACAACACGACTGGGATTGGTCGGGTCGGTTATGAAGAAGTATTGTGTCATATGCTTAGCGTGTACCCATGACTCAGTTTTGGCGATGACTCTAACGTTCACGGTAGCGCTCTTCGCGTCGGGTATAGACATGTTAATGAAATACATGTTTTCTCTTACGACGTCCTTAGCCCATTTGACACGGAACATCGTCGCATCGTGCATTCCATCATAGTCAAGCTCCCAGATCTCTTCGACCCTTCCGTAGAATCTTTCAGTCGTGCCGTTGGCGTCGGTCACACATTCAATCATCAGCCCTGAGTTATGGTAATCAATGTCCATGTCTTTGGCCTCCGTGTAGAACGTGTACCCGTTGATATCGTATGACTGATAGGTCACGAGTTTAGGCGCGGGGCCATGTGCTAAGGCGTGTATGAGAAATCCGTCCTAACTTCCCTATTCTAGGGGATTAGCAAGAACTTGCTCTTTGAACCAACACAAGAAAGTGGCATTGTGCTCTACAGTAACTTCATCGTCCGTCTTGAGCATCCCCTTATCACGATACTTCTTTGCGATGGTTTCTTTGTGCCGTGTCACATAATCATCTACCACATCTAGGTGTTGTAGCACTACTAAGTTAGCCCTGTCAAAGTCGTTCCGTTGATCCGAGTAGTCCACGTGCAATTCCCTCTGGCTGTTGTTGTGATCTTCTCCTCCGAGCCTCCCATCGTGCTTTTTGATGGGCAAACCAACAATAGGTCTCCGATGCCTATATAATTCTCGCAAAAGGAGATGCACTCATGCATCAGATACCCCTGGACGATGCTCCCATCGGGACGGGACATGTTATGAACGAATCCTTTGATGACCCCATTCATCCTCTCGAACGACATCATGCTGTGAAGAAATGTCGGCCTGAGGTCGATGATGTCTTCCAAGATGTGGACACACAGATGCACCATGAAGTCAAAGAACGCGGGCGGTAAGTACATCTCAAGCTCACATAGCATGACAACGATATCTTCCTGTAGCCTTTAGAGCTGCTTCACACTGATGGACTTTTGAGAGATAACGTCAAAGAAGTTGCAGAGACCAGTAAGCGTGTCACGGACATGCTTGTCCATTATCCCTCTAATGGCAACCGGGAGTATCTGCGTCATCATCACATGGCAGTCATGAGACTTCATCCCGCTGAACCTTTTCTTCTTGGTGTCTAGAAATCTACTTATCTTCCCACAGTACCCGGAACTGACTTTGATTCCCGTAAGGCACTTGATGAATTGATCGATCTCCTTCACACTTAAGATGAAGCAAGAAGGGGGGCAATAATTCTCCTCCTTCTTGTTGACTTTTCTGCCCCTTCCCCCCTCCTCCGTCTCCGTGTCCGTCTCCGTCTCCTTCATCAACTTTTTACGGGGTGGCATGTGGAGATCTTTCCTGATCTTCAAGTCTTCCAAGTCTTCCCTTGCCTTCGGCCCATCCTTGGTCTTCTCCGGCATGTTCATCAGTGTGCCAAGCAATCTCTCGAGGACATTCTTCGTGATATGCATTTGATCAAGGCAATGATGCATGTCGTGATTGGGCTAGCACTCCAAGTCCGAGAAAACAAACCTCGTTTTCCATACCTTCAGCAGTGGCTCCGACGCCTTTTTCATCTTTCCCGACGCGGGGCACCGTTCCCAGTTTTTCAACAACTCATTGATTTCGGTGCCGCCCCTCTTACGTGGAGGTCCTCAATGCTCAGCCAACCCATTGAATAGATCTCCATGCTTTCTCCACGGGTCATCCTTCTTGAGCCATCTACGATGCCCATGTACACGATTTTCCCAGACCCGCCATCTTTCGTTGACGCAGCTGAGACGTTGTATCATCCACGCACCTTGTGCATCCGCAGTATCCGTCTCACACCTGGCCTGAGGTGTACTCATAACCGAGATAGTCGTGCACCGTCGTCATCAGTGCAACTCTCATATAGAAATACTCTCCTTTGCTGGCGTCCCATGTCCATGTCGGTGTTTTCCATAACGTGTCTAGCTCCTCTTTCAGAAGCCCCATATACAGGTTAATATTATTTCTCGGTTGTTTCGGCCCTTGAATCAGCATGCTCATGTGTATGTACTTTGTCTTCATGCACTTCCATGGGGGAGGTTGTACATCCATACAAAGACGGGCCATGTGCTGTGGTTGGTGTTCTGGTTTCCAAACAGATTCATGCCATCGGTACTCGCACCAAGCACGATGTTCCTTGGATCTTCTACATCAAATCCATATACGGGGTTGAATGCTCTCCACGTGCTAGCATCTGCGAGGTGTCTTAGCTTTGGATCATCTACATCGTCAGGCTTCTTCCTCTCCGTGTGCCAGCGCATGAGCTTTGCTTCCTTAGGATCTACGAAATACCGCTGCATATGGGGAGTGATCGGAAAGTACCATACAACCTTCTGAGGAGCTTTCTCTCCTGCCTTCTTGTATCGAGAAGCATTGCACACTAGACAACTAGTTTTTTCTGCGTGCTCCCCCCGATAAATGATGCAATCGTTGATGCATGCGTGGTACCTAATGTGTGGCAAATAAAAAGGGCAAACTATTTTCTTGGCCTCCTCGACACTAGTAGGACACATGTTCCATACTTCAAATGCTCATCAAGGCTCTTGTCTGTCCATTTGTTTTTGGCCTTCGTCTTTAGAAGTTCGAGCGTGAAACTCAAGCAGGTCACCTCGGGATCGCAACCGTCATACTATGGAGTCTTCGAGTCTACTTCAAGTTGCGCCAGCTTGGCCTCCTCTCTAGAAGCAGCTCTCTCACTAGTCATACTCTTGCGAAGGAGGTCTCAAACATGAGGGTCCTACATGACTGCACTTAGTAGCATCGAAGACTGCGGCGTGACCGCCACCTCTTCTCCGCCATGTCCGGACTCTTCTTCATCGTGTCTGGAATCTTCTCCGCCTCCACCATGTCCGGTGCCATCGTATTCGTGTCGATCAGTCATCTCTTCGTCTAGCCCCATGTTGTTATTCCCTACCATGTGGACGTCCTCATCATCATCTTCACTTGTCCACCGAGTATAGCCATCCATGAAACCATTCATCAGCAGGTGCACCTTCAAACTGCCACGATCAAAAGGGTCCAAAAGGACTCCTTCTTTGCATCTTGTACATTGACATCTAATCCTAGTCCGATTATTTGCATACATGTCCATCACCAAGGATTGAAAGTATTGCTCCGCCTTCCATCCACTCTCCTTCATGACCGACTACATGGTATAACAAGCAAAAGGGTTATAAACAAAATGCATGCATGCATCAAAGTCATATAAAAATTTGGCATGACCTTGCCTAAAAATAGGACATATCGAGTTTGCTCGAAAGTCACCGAAACAGAAATAAATCGACATTTAGGCAACACATAAGCAACTCGGGGGCATGTCACTCACACAAATCTCTCCATATCTTAAACATACATATTCCCATTCTTGAAACACAAATTTTTTTACTCACCTATCACCCGAGAGAGACTGAGCACGGTTAGATGAGGCCTTTCGCTACCTATAGGGATCGAAAGTGTGGATGGCTAAATAGCTAGCTAGATCTAGTTGTTGGGGAGGAGAGATGACTCTAGCTAACTAATGGAGAGGGAGAGAGATGAGCTAGTTAGATTTATATCTATGCAATGGAGGGAGATCCAAATAAATGAGGTAGTTAGATAGAGATGAGAAGGCCATTTATGGAGGATAATTATGGTGGAGGGGGGCATTAATGGGGAGAGAAGAGATGTAGGATAAAGAGAGAAGAAGGGCAAAAATGGTGGAGAACTAACTTAGAGAGGGGAGAGGGGAA
>NC_041385.1:12404315-12412909 GCF_002162155.2 Triticum dicoccoides
TGGCACCAACCACAACTAGCAGTAGTGCTGTTGATACGTCTCCAACGTATCTATAATTTTTGCTTGTTCCATGCTATTATATTACCCCTTTTGGATGATTATGGGCTTTATTTTACACATTTATACCATTTTTGGGACTAACCTACTAACCGGAGGCCCAACCCGTATTGCTGGTTTTTTGCCTATTTTAGTATTTCGAAGAAAAGGAATATCAAACGGAGTCCAAACGGAATGAAACCTTCGGGAGCGTGATTTTTGGAACGAACGTGATCCAGAGGACTTGGAGTGCAAGCCAAGAACCAGCCGAGGCGGCCATGAGGGTGGAGGGTGCGCCCGCCCCTACAGGGCGCGCTCCCCTATCTCATGGGCCCCTCAGGCGGCCACCGACCTACTTCTTCCTCCTATATATACCCACGTACCCCAAAAACATCCAGGGAGCCAACAGAAAAGAATTTCCACTGCCATAACCTTCTGTATCCGCAAGATCCCATCTTGGAGTCTTCGCCGGCGCTCCGCCGGAGGGGGAATCGACCATGGAGGGCTTCTACATCAACACTATAGCCCCTCTGATGAGTTGTGAGTAGTTTACTACAGACCTTCGGGTCCATGGTTATTAGCTAGATGGCTTCTTCTCTCTTTTTGGATCTCAATACCATGTTCTCCCCCTCTCTTGTGGAGATCTATTCGATGTAACTCTTTTTGTGGTGTGTTTGTCGAGATTCGATGAATTGTGGGTTTATGATCAAGTTTATCTATGAGAAATATTTGAATCTCCTCTGAATTTTTTTATGTATGATTGAGTTATCTTTGCAAGTCTCTTCGAATTATCAGTTTGGTTTGGCCTACTAGATTGATCTTTCTTTCCATGGGAGAAGTGCTTAGCTTTGGGTTCAATCTTGCGGTGTCCTTACCCAGTGACAGCAGGGGTTGCAAGGCACGTATTGTATTGTTGCCATCGAGGATAAAAAGATGGGGTTTATATCATATTGCATGAGTTTATCCCTCTACATCATGTCATCTTTCTTAATGCGTTACTATGTTCTTATGAACTTAATACTCTAGATGCATGCTGGATAGCGGTCGATGTGTGGAGTAATAGTAGTAGATGCAGGCAGGAGTCGGTCTACTTGTCACGAACGTGATGCCTATATACATGATCATGCCTAGATAATCTCATAATTATTCGCTTTTCTATCAATTGCTCGACATTAATTTGTTCACCCACCGTAATACTTATGCTATCTTGAGAGAAGCCACTAGTGAAACCTATGGCCCCCGGGTCTATCTTTTATCGTATAAGCTTTCAATCTACTTTTATTTGCATCTTTACTTTTCCAATATATATTATAAAATACCAAAATATATTTATCTTATCATACTATCTCTATCAGATCTCACTTTCGCAAGTGGCCTTGAAGGGATTGACAACCCCTTTATTACGTTGGTTGCGAGTTCTTTGTTTGTTTGTGTAGGTGTGTGGGACTTCTGAGGAGCCTCCTACTGGATTGATACCTTGGTTCTCAAAAACTGAGGGAAATACTTACGCTACTATTGCTGCATCACCCTTTCCTCTTCAAGGAAAACCAACGCAAGCTCAAGACATAGCAGCTGTTTCCTAGAAAGCGCTGCTGCTATGGTACTTAGTAGTAGCGCTTTCCAGGAAAAGCACTACTATTAAGTGGGGCCCATTATCAGTAGCGGTGCTGTGAAATAAAGCGCTACTGCTAAAATCTTAGTAGTAGTGCTGTATTCTGGACAACGCTGCTACTACAGCTAGCATCGGTGGGCTCGTTGGGTCCCACATAGTAGTATTGCGTTTTCCTTTTCCAGCGCTACTGCTAAAGAGTTACTTGTAGCGCTGCCCCAGAACAACGCTACTGCTAATTAGTAGCAGCGCTTGCTATTTTCCAGCGCTACTACTGATGTCCTACCTATAAGCATTTCCTTAGTAGTGTTATATAATATGAAAATTTGAGTCATGACACATCTAATGATAATGATTTCACATTGTGAATGCTCGTGTTTTTTTTCTATAAACTTGGTTAAACTTTACGAGGTTTGACTTCAGAGAAATCTTATATGCGAACTAAAAAGGACCGGAGGGAGTATGTGCGATCGTGATGTGGCCGTACATGGTGACTCTGGTCGTCCAGCGCTTCCACGTTGACCACGAGATCCACTCTAGGATGGAATATGTAAATAGACGCCGTTGTCAACTCCACCAATGGGGCTGTGATTTTCTTCTGAGGGAGGTGGATGTCGCATGGATTTGATTGATTCCATTAGACTAGCCACAATGGGTAGTAACATAGACTAGTAACATGCACATGTTACTAGTCTATGTTACTACCTCTATAGTGGGGAGTAACATATGTGTGGTAACATGCAACACTTCATTTATTAGGCTATAGACTCATTTTATCTAGATATGTGTGATGTTACTCATAGTACTAGTAACTAGCTATGTTACCACTTTCCTCCATTTCTTCATTTATTGCTTGCCACATCATCTATTTTATCTAGATATGTGTGATGTTACTACCTATGTTATTCCCACTGTGGGTAGTCTTAGCCCGTGTAAGAGACAGGAGGAAAACAACAACAACAAGCTGCGGAGCTTGATTTTTGTGCCCATCCTCGCTGGCGAGCGGTCGGCGGGGTGGCATGCCGTGAAGTCATAGCGCAGCTAACGGCGAGAGTGGTATGTGGCCGAAATCACTGTTCTAACCTTGTCAGCGTTTGTTGTCACAAACTGAACTCGACAGGAAAGTATTTCACGATTTGACCCTTTTAGAAACGCCAAAGCCCACGGCGTTTCTGGTAACGTAGAAACACCAATCCTTCTAGCGTTGCAATCGAATATAGGAATGCCGAGATATCTAGCGTTTCAGTCGTGGCCCACTGTCAGCCCGAGCCCGCTTCTGTCGCTTATGTGGCAGGGATGAAACGCCGATGTCCCTGGCGTTTCTGGCCTGGATTAAGTAATTCACGCGGGGCCGCGAGTTGGACCCATGCCACTCTCTCGCAGCCTCGATCGGGTAGTTCCTACAGCGACGAATAGGAGACCGCCGCCCCCTCCCTCTTCTTCACCAAATGCCTCCCAAATCTCTCATTTTGACCATCAAGACTAGTAGATTGGAGCATCCCTGACTTGCTTGAGGTATTCTCTTCCCAATCCTCCAATTTTTTCCAGTCAAGATTGGCTATTGTAGATGCATTTTTTCAAACACGGTGGAACCCTAATATGAGTTGTTAGTAATTTGTTTGATGAATATTTTGGTTAGATTATGTTTAGAAAGAAGACATGTACTCCTATTGTTGAAGTATTCTTAGTGAACTTGTGTAGTATTGGATTTAGAGATAGACCATTTTATTGGATTAGGTTGAACCTATTATTTGTTCATAATTAGTTGTAATAGATTCTTTGGGATAAAATTGGTTGAAAATAATTGGTGTTGGTAATGTGGTTCGTGATTTGTAGTAGTTTCTCACATGATTTTGTATACGATGTGGTCATAATTTTAAGCACATATCATAACGAATCCATTCACCTTATTTTGTAGGATGTTTGAGCCGGATAAATATCCCAGCCTTGATAATTATTACAAGGAGAAGCATTGTGCTGTGCTAGTGGAAAGAGGGGAGGTAATTATGTATCTACATTGTTTGATTCTCATATTGTGAGTAGTTTAGAGAAGTATCTAAATTGTGCGTGTTTTTTTTGTAGGTTCCTCCAATATTTAGGTTGAGAGGCCACAACCCACGTGAGTCTCTGAAGTATGACCGCCGCTACGGGCCTTATATTAGAAGAATGGATCTTCTCTAGTTTGTGCTCAACTTTAAAGGCACACCACCATGGCCGAATTCGACGACCATTACCGCCCTTACGGACCGTTGGAGGCCGGAGACGCACTCGTTTCACCTTGCTCTTGGTGAGATGACCGTCACTTTGGAGGATATTGCAATGATCTCCGGGCTTCCGATCGAGGGCAAGGCTCTTACTGGGAAGGTGAAGTTTGAGGGGTGGCGACAACGGGTTGCCGGGTTGGTTGGTGTTTAACCTCCCCCATGGATTCATGAAACAAAGAAGGATCCTAGGCCATCCGATGTTTTGTTCTCGTGGCTACAAGAACTTTTTTACGAGTGCCCAGAGAATGCTAGTCCGGCTGTTGTGGAGACGTATGCCAGGGCTTACTTATGGAATATTTTGACCCAAGTGGTGTTTCCTGACGGCAGGAGAGACACAACCTCGTGGATGTTCTTGGACCCTCTTCTTAACCGGGATGTTAAGTGGAGTTGGGGGTCGGCGGCACTAGCCTTCTTGTACCGTCAAGTAATGCTTACTATGATGCATTCTCATTATATGAGAGAGATTTTTTGCATGTGATCGTTTAACGTGTGTACAAATGTGCAGTTGGACCGAGCATGTATGACGAGTAAGGCGGAATCTTGTCTTGGTGGTTTTGTTTGGGCCCTACAGATTTGGATGTGGGAGCGTATCCCTGTGGGCCGTAATGTTACCATTACTCCGAAAGAACCTTGGGAGTGGCCTTATGACGGGGATGAGGAGTGGTACCCCACTATCGCATACACGTGGGCTAATGTCCAAGTGTCAAGTACCGCCGCCATGGGGCGGTACAAGGCATACATAAGTCATCTTGACATGCTTAGTACAATCAGGTAATTATCAAATGCCTTGCCATCATTACAGTTTTTGTTGTTGTGCATGGGCGTGTGACATGTTGTGATGTAGGTCAATTGGAGGCCGTACATGGTACTTAGGCAGTTTCCTTTGAGCAATATGTGCCTTCGTGACCAACATCTTTGGCGTGTGCGTTACCCCATGATATGCTTTTTTGCGGTCGAGTGGTATCTTCCACATCGTGTTTTGAAGCAATTTGGAGTACAACAATGCACCCCGCCGGAGTACGTGGAGACAAGTGTGGTGCTACATAGGTGAGAGTTTTTTGTACCATATGTTGATCAATGTGTACAAAAAAGGAAATTGATACAGATTCTTCTAGTGACTTGTAGGATGAGCCGAAAAAACAACAAAAATGTCATTAATTGGGAGGATCACCATCTTATGTGGGTGGACATGTGGAATTCTCAGAGGAATGCCCGAGTTGAAGATGATCACACACCCGACAACGATGAGGGGGCATATTTAAGGCATTTGGAGTGGCTTCGCAAAGAGTACATAGTTATCCATAATTAAGGCTGCTTGGACTCATGCCGATTGCTTGGAAGTAATGCCAAGTGAGGCTGCTACTCTATTAGGGAGACCATTGGAGCGCACCTAGATTATGGCCCTCTTCATGACCGAGTGGTATGTATTTCTTGTCTCTTTTTTAAAATATGAACATGTGACATTTCATCGTGAGTGGTGTGTCACATATGTTTTATTCAGGGCACTGAGCTATGGAGATGTATCTATGATAGTAATGTGGTGCTTGTTGGGGAACATAGTAATTTCAAAAAATTTCCTACGCACACGCAAGATCATGGTGATGCATAGCAACAAGAGGGGAGTGTGTTGTCTACGTATCCTCGTAGATCGTAAGCGAAAGCGTTTATCAACACGGTTGATGTAGTCGTACACCTTCACGATCCGTCCCGATCAAGTACCAAATGTATGGCACCTCCGTGTTCAGCACACGTTCAGCTCGATGACGTCCTCGCCTTCTTGATCCAGCAAGAGGGGCGAAGTAGTAGATGAGTTCCGACAGCACGACGGCATGGTGATGGTGTTGGTGAAGAACAATCTCCGCAGGGCTTCGCCTAAGCATTACGAAAACTATGACGGGGGATAAACTATAGGGGATGGGGTTGCCGGCACACGGCTTGGTGTTTCTTGATGTGTCTTGGGTGCTAGCCCTACCCCTCTATTTATATGTTGAGCCTTGGGGTCGAAACTTGGAGTAAAAGCCTCCACAAAGTCGGTTTCACCCGAAAGGCAAGAGTCCTTCTCGGACTCCAGGGCCAGACGCCAGGGTTCCCGGCGTATGGACCCAGACGCCAGGGACCCTGGTGTCTGGCTCTGGCCCCTGGACTCCGCAAAACTTCCTTTTGTGCTTTCCAAAAACCTTGTGGGCTTTCCCCTTTGGCCCAAATAAAGTGTTCTCGTACCCAAACATTTCGGGAAACATCCGGAACCTCTTCTGGTGAATTCCGGAACCCTTCCAGAGGACAAACACTATTATCCCATATATCAATCTTTATCTCCGGACCATTCCGGAGTTCCTCGTCATGTCCGTGATCTTATCCGGGACTCCGAAAAACATTCAGTTGCCAACATACATAACTCATATAATACTATATCGTCAATGAACGTTAAGCATACAGACCCTATGAGTTCAAGAACTATGTAGACATGACAGAGACACCTCTTTGGTCAATAACCAATAGCGGAACCTAGATGCCCATATTGGCTCCTACATATTCTACGAAGATCTTTATCGGTCGAACCACATAACAATATACGTTGTTCCCTTTGTCATCAGTATGTTACTTGCCCGAGATTTGATCGTCGGTATCTCAATACCTAGCTCAATCTTGTAACCGGCAAGTCTCTTTACTCGTTCTGTAATGCATCATCCCGCAACTAACTCATTAGTCATATTTCTTGCAAGGCTTATAGTGATGTGCATTACCGAGAGGGCCTAGAGATACCTCTCTGACAATTGGAGTGACAAATCCTAATCTCGATCTACGCCAACTCAACAAGTACCATTGGAGACACCTGTAGACACCTTTATAATCACCTAGTTACGTTGTGACGTTTGGTATCACACAAAGTGTTCCTCCGGTAATCGGGAATTGCATAATCTCATAGTCATAGGAACATGTATAAGTCGTGAAGAAAGCAATAGCAGTAAACTAAACGATCAAGTGCTAAGCTAACGGAATGGGTCATGTCAATCACATCATTCTCCCAATGATGTGATCCCGTTTAATCAAATCACAACTCATGTCCATGGCTAGGAAACTCAACCATCTTTGATCAACGAGCTAGTCAAGTAGAGGCATACTAGTGACACTATGTTTGTCTATGTATTCACACACGTATTATGTTTCCGGTTAATAAAATTCTAGTATGAATAATAAACATTTATCATGATATGAGGAAATAAATAATAACTTTATTATTGCCTCTAGGGCATATTTCCTTCAGTGCTTGGCCGTGCCCCTGGTGCAGAAACGGACGGGCTTGTTAGGAGTACTCTACAGGTTAGAGGCCTTCATAATGTGGACACTTTATTTCCTTCCTCGTAACTATTTTTGCATATTTACATGTCAATGTATTTCTTTATGCAGAAGGTCGTGAGTCGTTGCCGCACACTAGCCGCTTTACTCTCTTGCCATGGCGGTTCATCCACAGATGTGCATGCATGTGCTCAGTATAGAATGGATGTGCTTTCTTTCGCTTGTCCATCTTGTAGCCGAGCACGTGCTTCTAAGAGCCAAGTACGGATTGATGAACAGGAAGAGGAAGAGGAGGAGACAGACGAAGATGCGGATCCGGACTATGTGGAGCTTGGGGCTTCGCAGATGGAAGATGCTCCACAACCAACTCAACCTTCTTAGCCTTCTGAAGAAGCACGCCGAGTTAGCTCAAGAACCATCCGACGTCCTAGATGGCAGAACACTCCAGAGGGCTACGTCAACAGGGGGAAGATGGATGCGAAAATAGGGAAGAAGTGAAGTGATGTCTGATGCTTTATGTCATGTGAACTAGTAATGTAGCTTTGTGTTTCCCTGTCAAAAGAGGGAAGCACTACTTGTGAACTTATTAGTTCTATGTCTCCAAGACTTGTTAATTATTATGTCAGCTGGATCATGTTAAGTTCGTCGTGAAAATATGTCCCATTGCTATTTGTGCTGGACTTGACATTTATATTGTGAAAATATGTCCCAATGATATCTGTTGCTTGACTTGGCATATATATTGTGAAAATATGTCCCATTGCTATGTGTTGCTGGACTTGGCATTTATATTGTGAAAATATGTCCTATTGTTGATGCTAGAGATAATTAAGAACCAAGTACATCGGAATTAAACGGTACGACTTAGCTAGCTTACATAATACAACATACAAACTACATGAAGACATCACCGACATCCTCGGTCGATGCAACACCCTTGCCCTTCGACGATGCAACACTCTTGCCCTTCGACGATGAGGCACTCTTGCCCTTCGACGATGAGTCACTCTTGCCCTTGCTGCTCGGCCTGAAGATATCATCTTCGTCTTCGCTTTCGCCAGTCCATAAATAAGTATGCTCTGTTGTAGTCCTTAGGAAACTTGCACCCTTATGATGTTGCTTCTTCCACCTTACATGCAACCTGAGAAGTTCTTTCCGTATCTGCTCAAAGGTCCTTGCAGGCCACCCGTACCTACTTAATGCATGAGCCAACTCATTCAGTATGGTGTCACTACTGATAAGTTCATCCCATTGAACTATCCTATTGTCTATCTTGAAATTGCTGGCTAACCTAAGAAGACATTTTGACATACTCGGGTGGAAACTATGATCGAAAGGATAATGAGGATAATTGGACATCTTGATGAGACTACAATGCTTACCAATCT
>NC_041385.1:12413228-12421922 GCF_002162155.2 Triticum dicoccoides
GAAGAGAAATATGGCGGGAATATAAGGGGTGGCGGGAAAGAAGATGGCGGGAATAGAAGGGGTGGCGGGAAAGAAGATGGCGGGAAAGGGTTGTCGAGAAAGAAGATGGCAATAAAGGGTTGGCGGGAAAGAAGATGGAGGGAAAGGTTTGCATAGTAGCTTGGAAACGCCAAAGCCTTTGGCGTTTCTCTGTAGGTTACAAATGCCACCTGCCTCTGGTGTTTTCGGTGCACACGGAAACGTTTCGTGTACATGTCCCAGGCAGCTTCTGTCTTAAAGAAACGCCAGGCCAGGCTGAACGTTTCTAGGTAGGTGCGAAACACGAGGGGCATTGGCGTTTCCAGTGCACACGACAACGTTTTGTGTACATGTCCCAGGCAGCTTCTGTCTTAAAGGGATGCCAGGCCAGGCTGAACGTTTCCAGGTAGGCAAGAAACGCTAGGGGTGTTGGCGTTTCCAGTGATTACCCAAATGCCATCGTGTTTGGCGTTTTGAAGCAGAACATTATGTGCCAACAATACGATTGTCGATAGAGGAGTCCATAACAATTTAGAGTACACATAGAGGAGTCCAAAGCAATTTAGAGTACACATAAAGGAGTCCATAGTAATTTAGAGTACACATAGAGGAGTCCATAGAAATTTAGAGTAGACATAGAGTTACATGACCAAATTTAGAGTACACATGATGAGAACCACATTCCTATATTGTCCTCCTCTCTCAGCTTCTTTGCAGCCTTCTCACACCACCCCGCCATCTCACCTTCGCCATCATCCACCCCCTTCAATGTTGCCTTGTTTGGTTGAGAAGCCTCCATATCCATGAAACATTGCAAGACACTAGTTAGTAAGGACAAAACTATATGAAAGACATGAAAATAATTATGAAATGTAGCCACGTACGGAAATGGTCCATCTAGGTATCCAAACATTCCTCTAGCATTACCACGGCCTCTGCCCATGAAACATCCTCTACCACCACCCAAACCTCTACCCCTGCCATGAGCACCATCATCGAAACTCGTCCTCTACCACAAACACCCCTGGATCCTCGGCCTCGACCAAGTCCACCATCGGAACCTTGGCCACCACCAAGTCCGCCACCGGAACCTCAGCCTCGACGAAGTCCATCACCGGAACCTCGACCACCACCAAGTCCAGCACTAGAACCTCGGCCACCACCAAGTCCACCACCGGACCCTCAGCTACCACCAAGTCCATCATCAGAACCTCAGCCACCACCAAGTCCATTACCAGAACCTCGACCACCACCAAGTCCATCACCAGAACCTCGACCACCGACATCACTAGTAGAAGCATTGTGCCCTTTTGAAGTTTTGTTTGTTTTGCAAGTCCTTTTGTTGTGTGTCGTTTCATTGCAACCATCGCATTGGTTCCTATCATGTGGCTCCATGAAATGTCCACTATCGAACTCTCTGGTGCTCATGAGTTCATCCATATCATTCCCGTATTGCTTTGTTCTCTTTCTACCCTTGGGTTGTACCATCATCTTCGGATCGGGCCTAATGTTAGACCGTGATACTCTGGCCACTGCGATGCGTCTAGAAAAGGGTGGAATCTAGATGCCCAGGTCTGCAAGTTGAATTCATGCAACCTCACAACTACTCCATTAGAGACGGGCACATTTCTGGTGCGGGACGTCGCCATCATGTGTGAGCATGGCCAGTGGTACTTACTAGGTCACTCACAAGTGCAATGTCATGTCCGAAGAGCCACCTTAAATGAGCGACCACCATATGATTGTCCATCTCTGGTTGTCCCACCTGGCTCATCCACTTGGTTTTTCATTTCAACATTATCGAAACAAGTGACTCATTGGATGGTTGACTTGTCTCTCTAAAACTCCAGCCACTCGGCAGCCTTCTTAGGATAAATTTCATTGGGAGACTTCTCACTATCAGCAATCAACCTTTTGATTTCATCGGAGTGCTTCAAAAAATACTCATTTAGCTTGTAAAAGGTATATTTTGCTATTGCCGTCACCGGCAACTGACGGGCACCCTTCAAGACAAAGTTGAAGCACTCAACAAGATTGCTTGTCATGTCACCATGTCTCATGCCTCCTTCGTCACATGCCCGTGACCACTTGTGTCTCTCATCAATATTCCTTTCTAAGAAATCTTTCCCACCTTCCTTTGCCTTCTCATAGATTTTGTTCAAGCGTCTCGTGAATGACTCAACAAAGAAGGCTACACATGCGGAGTTAAGATCCTTGCAAAGATCCTTGTTCTTACAAGCCCTGTAAAAGTTTGCAACGAAGTGCTTCATACACCATCAATGGTGAAGACTCGCATGCCCTGGAATGTGAATATCCACAACCTTTAATATGCCTTGGTGTCGATCGGATATGATGCATACCTCCACTACAAAAAAATACACTTCTGTGATGATACGTGTTTGTCACAGTAGGTCACATTTTCTGTCATGCATGTACATCCATGACAAATTTATGACCGGATCAAGATAGTCATACCTGTGCTGTCATAGAAGTGTTCCATGACATTACCAAAATTATCATCACGAAAGTGTCCACTTCCATTACGATAAATCACGCGTCATAGAAGTGCTTTCGTCAAGGGTGACCGACACGTGGCATCCACCGTAACAGGACGCCGTTAAGCTATCGGGTCCGTTTTTGGATCCGATAACCCGTTAACAGCCCAGACCAATGGTGATTTTCCACGTGTAAAATTCTCATTGGCCGGAGGAAACACGTGTCGGCTCAACGTTCGGACAGATGTCATCCACTCATTGGACAGGAGGCGCCTATGAAACGTCGACACGTGGCACGACCCAACAGAGGCCCATTCCGGTGAAAAGGCCGGCCCGTTTGACTTGGTCAAACGGTAACGGGCCAGCCCACGGAAAGCCTATTAACGACCTGTTCGTATATAGCCATTTACGACCCGCTTACCGGCTCGTTACGGCCTATCGGAATTAAGCCTAGTAGCTTCATCTGGGCTGTCAAATATGATTCCAGCCCGTTGTAACTTCAGGCCCATGTATGGCCCATGGTGTCTTTCGGCCCATATGAGGCCCTTTGTAACTCTTGGCCCATTAAAGGCCCGAGATGAAACTGGCCCATAATGAATAGTGTATCGCTTTATACCCATTAACGACTCATTATTCCGTCGGCTGTTTCCAGCCCGTGTTAACTTTTGGCCTTCTTAGGGCCCATTTATTCTTGGGCTCATTTCTAGAATTCGGTTAGATACGGTCCGTTACTGGCCTGTTCCGTTTGTGGGCCAAATACAACCCGTGGTTACATTTGGCCCGTTTGTGTCTCCTTAACCCGTTGGGCTGTTTTCATAGCGTTATCAAATATGGCATATTAACGGCCCGTTATGGTCCATGAATAGTACGACCCATGTTTGCCGAAATGATTATACGCCCCGTAGAAGGCCCATGGATCCTACGGCTCGTAGAAGGCCCATGGATCATACGGCCCATAGAAGGCCCATGGATCATACGGCCCATAGAAAGTCCATGGATCCTACGGCCTGTAAAAGGCCCATGGATCCTATGGCCCGTAGAAGACCCACGGATCCTACGGCCCGCAGGAAGCCCATGGTTACAACAGTCCGTGTGTTGCCATGATTATTGTGGCCTAGTTACCAAAACTAGGTTATTGTGGCCACTAAAAAAACGCGGAAAAAGAAATGCAGTGACTACAAGCAAACAACTAAACAAGACAATAAGGAAATAAATAAGCAAGCAACTAACGCTATCCTATTATAGATATACGCATATTACATCCACTGGGGATCAAAGTTCGCCACCAGTGCAAATATAGGGAACAAAGCAGCATATTACATACACTGGCCGTCAAAATTGGCCAACAGTGCAAATAAATGCAGCTGCAAAACAAGTAACTGAAACAACTTCATAAGAGCTCAAGAAATGTTATCCTGGGTATCCACCATGTTGGCAATAAGCTTAGCAAGCTTATTAGCTTTGTCCTGTTTGGCGCTAAAATCCTCCAACGCTTGCTGTTGCACCAGAAAGTATGCATCTGAATGCTCCAGGGACTTCCACAGTCCTTCCGCTTCTTGTCGCAGCACAACTGATCGATGTCTTTCAGCTTGTAGTTGAGACTCAAGAAACCGAACTGATTCAGACAGTGAGTTTGAATAGCTTGTGCAAGCGGTAGTGGCCAGTAACTCGAACAGTAAAACAAGACAGGACTTTGGGGTTGCCTCACTGTCTTCAAGTTAGTTTTCCTTAGCTGTTTTATCAGCTTTGTTGGAGACCAACATGGATGTCTCACGATCCTGAACCTTATCTGCATTACTTCCTTTATCATTGCTTAATAAGGCACTCTTCCCCAATATTCCGTCAGCATTCTAAAAGAATAAACAAGCAGACACATAACAGGTTTAGCATGTACTAGTATATGAAAATCATTTCGGTGAACCAGTTCATTAGTAAGGTGGACAAGATTAAACTACCAAGTCTTCTATTGCCAAGTAGTACATTATAAAAGCATCAAACAAACATATATCTATGTCCTGTGGTCACTGCATTGTCTTGCCAAATCAAAATAGAGACACGGTTCAAATCATATCAATTCAAGAGAAAGCAACACTGAAAGAATACAAAGCGTGGAAACTAAACGACACAACAAGATTTTAGATGGTTACCACAGGTCTACATGCACAACAACACTATTGGCCCTGTTATGATGCTAGTAATGTGCATGATATGAGAAGTCAACTGTATACACAATTGAAATTGAAATAAACAGAGCTATTTATAAGAGCAAACCTATTAACGAAACATGCGTAAACATACCTGTTGTGCCATTGGAGTTTCCATTGGATAGTTCAATTTAAAAGTAAGTTTGTATGAGTAAATACAGTGATAAAAGAGCAAAGCAGTATGCACGATAGCAATGGAATCTTAAATGAGAACAGTTGTTCTTTAGGTTTAAGCACTTGTTCTACATGAACAGAGTAGAGTAAGACACAAGCATATAGCACTTAAAATAAAATGAGCTCATAGACCTTACCACATTCTTGGTTCAGGACCAGTAAAGAACAAGGTGTTCCTAGTCATCGTCCAGTAAATGTGTCTCAGGAGAACATAAGTGAATTTGTTGAGTTTCTTTGCCAGTGAAGTACATTTTCTTCAGGTAATTCCGATACCGCCACCAAGCATTCTTGAAGATAGCAGAGGTATTAACACAGGTTATGTCATCATGAGTTTCCAAATCGGTCCTTCTCTATAGAGAAAAATGGGAAAATTTGCTGTATTATAATCATCATGGAGGTAGAATGTATGGGACAAAGCAAAGTAATTACCATGAATAACATTACTTACACATAACTCCTGGACAAACACCTGCAACTGGCATTTTCCTTCATCTTCAGTATAATATTTCCATGATGGGAAGATATGCACATAGGATTTAACAACATCAAATGCGATAGATGCTAAACTATGAATAGCTGGTTGTGCTTCCTCCACATGAATAGGTGTACTAACTGGTGGAGTTGGGGTTCGCCGTGGTAGTACTGGCGCTTTGGGCACTGGAGCTGCCTTACTAACTGCTCTTTTTGGGAGCTCCGTGGTGGAGATGGTGATGTGTCAACAGGAACTGGGTTGCTATCTGCTGAGGTTGGGGTTAGATTGGGTGAAGCTGGTTCTCTGTCCATCGCAGTAGGGGTAAAATCTGCGAGAGTCTGGGTTATGTGTGGTAGGGTTGGTTCTCGTGCATGTACAACCAGGGTGCTATCTCCACCAGGAGGTAGCACTATTTTATTTGAAGACCATGTTTTTACTCCGCTAGATACTGCCATCACCCGCTCCAATTGGCTGATAAACAGGAAACATAATTGAGTATACAGACATTATATGAGAGACAGATGCAATAGATAGTGTGGAAAAAAGAGGGCATTAAATAATTGACATGTATATTGTTTAACTAAAATGGATAGCATGACATAATTTCACATATATGATGTCTATCTAAACTGGATAGCATGGCATAACATAATGCAAAGATATGATGACTAACTAAACAGGATCGCATGACATAATTCACATACATGTTATCTAAGTAACCAGGATCGCATGATTTAATTTAAATATGTGATTTATATGCTAAGCGGAGGGCATTCGCATATATGATGTCTGAACTAAGAACATGGTGTTGAATATTGTCTACATGATGTCTAAACTATGCAATGCAAGACACCATATGCATGATATGAGTAGTAGAACCGTGCCAAGTTAGAGCATACACCTCGGTGGGGGAATAGGACTGGTCATCTGTCTCTGAATCCATCTCCGAGGAGCTATCGGGACCTAGCAAGAGATCTGCTTCGACAGGTAGCACTGTCTGCTCTGAAGGCCTTGTTTTCACTCCAGATTTTTCCATCACCCACTCAAATGGCTGATTCACAGGAAGAGTAGTTTAATGTACACACATTTTCGACAAATAGAAATTTAATGAAGAAAAGGATGGGCTAGATATCATTCAAATATATGATGCCTAGTTAAACAAGATGGCATTGCACATTTCACATATATTATGGCTGGCTAAAAGACATGAGACTGCATAATTCCCATATATGATATTGAAACTAAACAGGTGGCATTACAGAACATGTCTAAACTAAGAAGATGACATATATGATGCCGAAAGTAGGCAATGCAAGGCAGCATATGCATGATGTGACTAACATCATCATGCCAAGTTAGAGAAAACACCTTGGGGGGTAAATAGAAGTGGTCAGCTGTGTCTGAAGCCGCCTCAGAACAGATATCTTCCTCTGAATTACAATCTGGAGAGGGGGGGGGGTTGCCATTGAACCTACCATGGAGAGATGTCTGCATGACATTGTATTGCCGCACAAAACTCTTCTCTTTTTCTCTACATGTTCAACATGACTGTGTAGACTATCTGACATGCATACAAAAAACATATAGTGAGATTATGTAAGGAGAGCATGCAAAAATCTAGAGTAATGGTAACAACTAGTGGATAATCCAACAATAATGATAGCAGGCTGATGATTGCTTTAATTTAATAAAAAAACAGATGATGATTGCTTTACTATTTGTTTCCCACCCAAGATGAACAACATAGGCATACCCTAGGTGAACCAGATATTAGACAGAGATACTATTCATTGCTGCCTCGATATGTGCCCCACAACTAATTTAGAACTCAAGTTTGAACATCAATTTGGACCTGACTTGGAGTCTAAGAGGTGAACAGGACAATAAAGTAGCAAGTAATATTAAGCAATGCATAACATAAGCAAAAACAAAAGAGTGCGACCTCTCTTGTGGACCTGTGTACTCTTCAGGTTCATCTGCTGAGTCGATGATGCTGATGCCATTGCGGTGGGTGCCGGCGGCAGGGAAGGAGATCTGAGGCGGCGAAAGACGGTCAGGAGTTGTGATGTCTGGTTTGGTGGATGCTCCTATCGATGGAGCAGCTCAGGTGTGGTGGACGACGTCGCGGCAGGAGCAGGACAAACCACACAAAGTTTTCTTCGGCACCTACCTGTAACTTCTGTAAGGGCTCATTTGGCTTGCATGATTCTAAAAACGCAGGGATAGGAGGAAAAGCACCGGAATAGGATAGGAATGTACATGGGAAACAGAGCATTTGTGAACACATGATTTCTGTCAACTTGGGTGTTTGGTTCATAGGAAAAGGAGGAGCAGAGGAATGCAAAGAAACATGGCCAAAATAAAGTGAAACCATATGAAAGCATGTACAGTTAGAATGTTATTCTGCCACTAATGCACTTGGTCTTGTTTTCATGCATAGGATTTTGAAAAGTAGGTCCAGGTGGATGTTTTGCTCCATTCCTTTCAACAAAATGCATGAATAATTGAATAGTAGAGTGCCATAGGAAATTTTCCTATTGCTATGTTTTTCCGTTGAACCACAATAGCCCTAATGGATCGACATGAATGTAGAGTAATAAGTGATGCGACAAGTGTACAACCTCTTTGCCGTAGCCGTGTCGACCTCATCATCATTGGGTTGGTCACTGAAGAAGTTGAGGCAGAGGTGGCTGTCGGAGGTGTGGAGGAAGATCTAAGGAATCTGTAGACGGTGTCCAGGGCACTGCTCTGTTGTGATGGATCGTTCCGTCCTTGCAGCAGCTCCGGTGAGCCATAAGACGTCAAGGCTGAAGCAACACAAGACATACATTGTTAATCTCAAGTGGGATTCTAATAGCATCTCCAATAGATGATGTAAAATGCATTACCAAAAAGTGATAGATGTAAAATTTACATCACCAAAACCACCTGACTACAACAGATGAGGTAAAAACTGTTGACTCTGAACTTAACTGTCGAAACTAAAATTTACTGTGGAATCTGAATGTTACTGTCGAAACTGAACGCAATGGTAGCAGAGAGGCACTTCACATGGGATAGTTTAGCGAGGGCCTGCAGTTTATCTTCAACCTGCACCCCCTGAGCCGCCAACCACCACCGACCGAACCCCACGCCGCCTCGCCGCCTCACCGCCCTGAAACAACTCCCCACCGCCGGTCCGCCGCCGCCTCGCCACCCTGAAACAACTCCCCACCGATGGTCCACCGCCGCCTCGCCGCCCCGAAACAACTCCCCACCGTTGGCCCGCCGCCGCCCCGGCTAGCCTTCTAGCCCCCCCGCCAAGCTTTTTCTCCGGCGATCCCAACGCCAC
>NC_041385.1:12422668-12454092 GCF_002162155.2 Triticum dicoccoides
CGCCACCGCCCCACTACCGCGCCCCCACCACCAACGAGCAGCACCCCACCCAGAACCCTAAGATAGATAGTGGGGTACCTCTCTGGCGAGCCCCCCTCCTTGCTGTGGGTGGTTCTTCCTTAACACCGGCGAGACCCACCACCCCCTGAAAACCGACTGACCCGAAAGTCGATTCAGTCGACTGAAGTGTAGCTAAATCAGAGCAGAGCAGTAGCACGAGCGAGGGGGAGAGCAGCAGCGCGAGCGAGCGAATGGGAGCCGAAGCAGCAGTAGCAGCGCCAGCGAGCGAGAGCCCGGGCAGCAGCAGCAGCGCGAGCGAGCAAGCAAGAGCCGGAGCAGGAGCAGCCCGAGCGACCGAGCGACAGCCGGAGCAGCAGCAGCAGATCTGGCTGGTATGGCCGCCGCTGCCAAAGGGGCCTCACACTGGGGAGAGCTGCCGTGGAGATGTCGCCCGCGACATCGGCTTCGAGGTAGCCGCTCCATTGGGGTGCAGGATGGAGCACCGCCGGCGCCGGGAGGTCGAGTTAAGGAGAAGGTGCGTTGCGATGAGTGTACAACCTCTTTGGTGGCGCCGAGTAGGCATCGGCTTCGTCGAAGGAGTTGGTGAGGATGCTGCGGTTCCGATGGAGCAGGTTAAGGCGGCGCTGTGGGGATGGAGCAGCCGCGATAAATGAGGCAATCGTTGGAGCAGCTCCTTGGACATGGAGGACGGGGCGGCTGAACCGGCGGGACGATAGGATGGACGATGGATCCTCATCCGGGGAGGAGGATGAGGGACGTCGAGCTATTGACATAGACAACATCGTCGGGGAAGAGGCTCCAGCTGAGCAGCGATGAGGTGGCAGACGAAGGAGGGTGGGGTTTCGCGGCTGGAGCGGAGAAGTTATGGCGGCTAGATTTCGAATGGCCCAAAGGAGGCGATAGGAGGGGGGAACCATGACTTAGGGATGCGCTTGTCCAAAATGTAGGGTGTGTTACAAAAGTACCCCCACTGATTTGAACTAGCGGCCCTTTCGGCTCAGGGTTAGAAGGGGGATTTCGCATGTCGGGATTTGGCAGCTGGAGGGAGTTTTCGCGCGCGTTGCAATTTCGGGATAGCAAGGCGCGGGTTGTGAAGGCGCCAGTTTTGGGAGCACGATATCTGAATTTTTGGGATATAACAAGGCGCGGGTTTAAATTTAGGGACAAGCCTAACATGTAATATTGTACTTGTACGTACCAAATCAGTTCACACTTCCCTCAATGAAAAAAACGAAAAAATAAAAACTATTCACACCACACAAAGAGAGAGTCTTGTCCCGTTTTACTATACAAATGCTATTCAAAGCTACTTCCTCCTTCCATCTTTATAGGGCCTAATGCATTTTTCGAGGCTAAATTTGGCCAACCAAATATTAGAGCAATAATATATGACATGCAACTTACACAAAGCACACCGTTAAATTTGTGTGTGAAAGGAGCTTTTAATGATATAATTTTCACATTGTGCATGTCATGTACTATTAATCTTGTCAATAGTCAAAGGTGGTCTTAAAAAATGCATTAGGCCCTCTATAGATGGAAGGAGGGAGTATGGATCCATGTTATGTCCAATTAAATTTTTTCACTGGCTGTATAATGCATGTAACCTACTCATGCCAACATTTTAGTGCATTCCAAATGTCTATACTACCGCTGCAATTCGAACTGAATTTGAATTCATTTCTCTATTTCAATAAGATTCTACAATCATGATTGTTGCCAACTTCAACCATCATTCGTGTATTACCTGAACAACACACTACATGATTACTATAGAGATAGATATGAACTGTGTGTACTATATGAGCTCGAATTCAATTTTTTGAATACACTTGATGTTGATTCCAAATAATAGTACATTTGATGCACTAACTATATATTCATAATCTAAACCATGTTCCATACGTACACCGTGTTTATCACACAAAGTATAGTGCCCTGCCCCCTACATTATGACAAGTATTTAGCCCTGAGCTGCAAAAGCCACACATTAGCCCAAATTATAATCAATGTCTATATATTATATGTAGTACTAGCAAGATGCCCATGCGTTCCATGGAACATCAACATGATCAAGGGGAGGCCTTATTTGCAAATACGGAGAGGGGTGTGGGTATCTTTTTTCAAAATTGCCATAGTTTCCTTCTTATCCGCCAGATATAAATCGGACGGCCTATATTGCAGGATGGCACGCACACCATCATCAACAACTCTGTTTTTTATAAGAGTAGAGATAAAATATATTATATGTAGTATAACATGTTCATAACCACACCATGTGTATCACCGTTATATATATTCACGCATGCGTCGGTTTAAAACACTATGATAAATTCTTCAAATATCCGAATTCGCTTTTATAATGAATTATGATCTCTATTCATCTTTTACACCCACACAATCCTCTTATCTTTGTAGCTAGCGCTAACTTTGTCTCATGCATGCACAGACCCGCATCCCTCTCACCCTCCCTCAGCATTCTCTAGCTCCATCGCGCAAATTTGTCTTTTCACTTTAGGTCGTTCACCCACGGTGTGTGTAGCCCCCCTAGCTCCTTCTTTATGGCACACATCGATCGATATGCCTCTCTAGCCAGGTGTGCCTACCACAAACACAAGCTTCCGCTCTTCTCTTCTCACCGTCCATGCCTCATTCCCACCACTCTTTTCATCGATCTCGTGCTCGCACACTCCTTCCCCCTCGATATAGTATGCCTCTCGCACCACCTCTTAGATGCGCCCCTCTCTCTCTCTATCCTTCTCCCCTGGCCTTATTTGCTTCTAACACATACATGCATGTATACCGATCGATCTCCCTACATATACCTAGGTCGACTTTAACTATTCCCCCCCCTTCGATCGACGTACCTAACAAGTTATGTCTCTCCTTTCTCTGATAGAGGACGATTGATCTTCCTATGTAGCTATGTCTGCTTACCACATCCATATCATCCCCACTCATCATTCGTGCATGCCTCCTGACCCGTCTCTCACACGCACGTGCACAGACAGGCAGCCATCCCCTCTCTTATTGATATTGCAGGCGTGCCCTCCGTTTGTCTAGCAAGCCTCTCCCACCATTTGTTAGAAGCAACTCCACTACCACCCCATCCAACACTCTAGCTCTGTCTCTCTCCCAACCTTATTCCTCTCCTACACATATGCATGGATGTCGACTGATCTCCCTTAATAGATAAGGTAGGCCTCTCCCCTCCTCCACACATATACCAGCCATTGTACCTCTATAGTTAATAAGGCCCCCCCCCACCACACACCGATAGTCGAGCGCTGTAGGTAGGTATCCATGCCACAGAGACAAACTGCACCTGTCCCCTCTCACGTTCCAGTAGGCCAGCCACCCTATATCTTTGACGTGGGCACACACAAATTCGACGACACTCTCTATCGATCACGCGCGCGCGCACACACACACATCATCATCCCTATCTTTGATTCTATGGATACCTCAAGCCGATGATACCTCCACTCTCTTCTCGTGATCGCCCCCCCCTTTCTCTCTCTCTCTCTCTATATATATATATGATATATCCAGGACTCTATTTTCACACACATTGCATATGTTACATTTTTTGATTCACACCCCCAAAACACTCACGAACCCACACACTATATCTCTATATGTTTGTATCTCTCTCACACAACTCCACGTAGGTGGTGTACATACTCGAAGAGAAATGGTGCACATACTCACGCTTCGTGCCCAGCCACACCCGCGTGGGTACACGGTGGAGCTCATTTCTGTATGAAATGGCAGCCCATGTGCTAATTTGAACGCGTGTAGCGGTTGTTTACCTACGGGGGTCGTGTACCACACGTGCATGAAACAAAGTTCGACTTGATGCGTTGGTGCGTTATTTTTAAATAAAGTTATATCGCTCAATGGCATGTACACAGAATATAAAATGATTTTTATGGAGAAAAAGGTAGCCCGCTCCAATATATACAATGGTGCCTGCCTGCCTGGGTTTGTCTCTCTTCAGAGTATCTCACAGAAGGCGGCGGTGGCCTCTCTCTCTCACCGTTGGTTCACTGATCCGGCCGCATCCTGTCTGCCAGCGGAAAGGGAGGATGTGCATTGTTTCTCCGTTCGACGGCGCCGAGGCAGCACGTCCTGATCTGCGGTACCCGCCGTTCTCTCTGACCAAGCTCCGGCGTGGTAAGTCCTACGCCACCTGCTCGCTACCGCAGTATGGGAAGATCCCACCTGCCTCCGCTCACCTAGTTACACCCTGACGACCCCCAGGTATCCCCTCCGGCCTTGCTCCACTGCCTGTCTTCCCACGTCGCGGCATGTGGACCTAACATAGTTCTTTGCCCAAAACGTAGATCGTCCGGCGTACTTTCCATATTGCAATCTCGTCCTCACAACGTTTTAGACAAACACAACCGGGTTGTTATCTTCCCTTAGGACATGGAATATGCTTCTTTTTTGTCATCGCATGTGTCATGAACTGTTATTGGCCAGTAATTGTTTCCTTTCTACCTCTTTTTTGCAAACAGGGCTATCCATTTCACCTCGTTGCTATTGTGACCTTTTGGTGAACTGCACAAATCACTTTTTTCTTAAGAGTGTTTTGTGCAGTTGTACTAAAATGTCACACGGGCAACGTCTACATTTCAGTGCGACTGCACAAAGGGAGATTGTTTTTGCTCTATCCTCCTCATCCAACTCCGAGCCTAATATTCTCCAACTATTTGCTTAATCTTCCCCAACTAGTTAGTCTTAAGAGAGACTGCAAAGGTGACCGACTTCTATTTATGTGTTTACTATTTCATCAGCAGTCCTCTATTATCATAATCACACTTAATATCTTTGGAACAGGGACGCTCAGCTCTATTTTAGTGGAACTGCACAAAATGATCGGAATGTTGCATGCTCCAGACAACTACTTTTTTCCCAGCATGCCTTGTTGATTTAGACAGAGTTGGGGGGACGTTGCTGCCAATGAAAGCATGGATCAATTTTAATTTAACACCTTATCACAACTTTGTCTTTAGTTGTGATGTAAATATTAGCTCTGATCTGCTAATCATTGAGATGCATTAGCAAGGAAGTTAGTTTTTTATTGTTTCCGAAAGAGCATCGATGGCAAGACACACGAAACAAAAGCTGAAAGCTCAAAGCATTGTACAATTTCATGTCGCTGGAAAATTATTTGTATAGTACATTAATTATGTAAACAAATGTTGGAATCTTGATAGCATTGCCAGAAGCCTCTTGAGCATCTGGGTCCATGTGCCATGCACAAAATTATACTTCCTCCGTTCCTAAATATTTATCTTTTTACAAATTTCAATTGGACATATTTTAGAGTGTAGATTCACTCAGTTTGCTTCGTATGTAGTCACTCGTTGAAATCTCAAGAAAGACAAATACTCCATAGTATACTTAAGAACGGAGGTAGTAGTGCATAACCGCATGGGAGACTCAGCCTGGTTGTTGCGCCGCACTAATAGTGAGTACTAGTAATGAGCAGTCAAATCATAAGCCCCACCTTTCCCACTGTAAGTTGCTCGGAAGAAGCAACCATCAATACGCTCTAAAGTCTCTCTGGTGGTGGAAATGCATAAGCCCCACCTCTCACTGCTTCCGCCGTTGAAGCGGCGCACCGCCCGTTGCACGCCCGACATTTCAGACTACACATACTTTGTGAGACAAAAGGTGGGGCCATTATTAATGATATAGTAAACTTTGCGCTTGGCTGTTCGCCTCTTCGGGAAGTCGAACTATAATACTAGTACTAGTATAGTGTATGCTTCCGGCAATCTGACACCTTAACTGTTGCACGTCCACCGCCTGAGCGAGGGAGAGCTTGCATTAGTCAAAAGTGTCTCATTGTCCTGCGAGTCACCGCGCCCAAGCTTCTCCTGTTGGGGATATAACTATTGGTATGACCCACCCAGGAGGGACCGGGTTATACTTGCAAATATTCTTGAAGCCCAAGACCCAGGGTAAAGATGGCGGTTTAGTTAAGGGCCCAAGGCCCAGAGGCGACTTAAGGCCCATAGTGATAAACCGCCATGTATGCGTGACTTCTATTGTAAGGCAAGAATAGTTAAGAGACCGAGCCGGACACTGTTTATGAGCCGACCGAGACTCTGTGAGCCGCAGGGCGTCAACCTCTGTATATAAAGGGACGACCCGATGGCGGTTCAGGACAAGTAACATCAATTCAAAAGCTAGGTCAAGCGATTCGCTCCCTGGTTATCGAGACATAAGCAATCCCACTCAAAACTGGATCGTAGGCTTTTACCTTCACCATAAGGGGCCGAACCAGTATAAACCTCGTGTCCTTTGTCCCGATTAACCCCTTTAAGCTTCCTAGTTGAGATGGCTCCATGACTAAGTCCTTTCACTAGGACATCTGCCGTGACAATTCCACGACAATTGGCGCCCACGTGGGGCCAGAGCACGGTGGATTTGAGTTCTTGAAGGGCAGCTTCAAAGGGCTCAAGGGATATGTTGTGAGCCGGATGACCAAGAGTCGTCGCGGCAAGCTCTACATCGACGACGCAGGCTGGGGCCCGATGTCGGCTCAATTGAGTACGGGTACCGGGTCCCCTTTGGCGGAATTCACGTCTTCATTGGCAAGATCGGTGAGCCGGGCCCTGAGTCAGACATCTGCACTGACCTCGTCGAACGGCTCAGCGTGCGAGACTTGCCCAGGCTCCGCCTGATGTAAAGCGTGCCTTCGTGGGATGCATCCACGGAGGGCTCTCTGAAGGATCTGCATCTGACGACGAGATGGCCATCTACTCTGATGCCGAGTCATCCACAGGTGAGACAGATTCATTGTATCAACTACAAGATGGTGGGCTTGAGGGCTGTTCCGATGGCAGCAGTATTCCGGATTGCCTCGAGCCGCCGAACAGGGTCAGAATCTTCATGGCCGGCACACAACCTATCCAAGACTCCACAACTGCGGCAGCCATGACCTCCAGGTCAGCAGCAGCCGGGGCAGGAGGCCCTGTGCGCTCGCCGGCTCAGGTGTTGATGGGTCTCACAGATAAGCTGACCACTCTGTTAACCGCAGTGGTCAACCCGGCGGATCAAGCTCGACATGATGCGGAAGTGGCACAGTTAAAATTGGATATGGTGCAGGCTAAGGAAGATCTAGTAGTGGAAGATGTCAGGATAACCACAGAGCGGGCGGCTCTGGATGCTTAGGCTCAACGGATTCAGGCACAGACTTTTCGGCTCACGCAAGATCAGAACGCGTCTAATGAGGTCATGAGGAGAAGACATCGGAAGACTCAGTCTCGACTCCCTTCCGTTTATGATCCTCGAAACCTCTTTCACACACCTGGTGCAGGGCCCAGTAACCCGCCGTGGCTCTCCCCGCGTACCGAGGCAGACCGGGTTGCAACACCCGGGGTCGGGGTGCCGGTTCAGCCACAGGTGATGGGGCCTCCCCGCGTGAATACTGCTCCACCTCAGTATGTACTAACACCTCCGGGTCACTATTCTAACCCGTTGGAGAACATGATCGCGGCGGCGGCACGGCTGGCGGCTGTCCCAATTGATGGCGACTCTCCGGCGGCGATTGAAACCCGCCGGGTCAGAGAACTTCTTCAGACAGCCTTAGTACAACAGGAGGCGTACTCATACAGCCGGGACAAGATCTACTCAACCCCTCGTCCAAGCCGAAGCCCGAGTTATAGAAGGCACATGGACTCAACGACTGTCTCAAGCAACGTCCGGTATCATAACCAGCCCGGCGGGCATGACCCAACGCGCCATGGAGCCTTTAATTTGGTAGATCAAGACAGAATACGTCAAGAAGCTGAGCGGGCGGCTCAACAGGCGGCTCAGCTGACGGCTTACCAGCCGTATCCGGTTTATCCGATGACTTCTATCGAGGAAGGTGTGGCCACCAGGACCGGAGGTGTCCCCTGTCTGGTGCCGGATCTACGTAACGAGCCTTTGCCCAAGGATTTTAAGGGACCTAGGAAAGTGCCGAACTACACGACCGACTTACAGCCCGGGCATGGATTGAAAGTTACGAGATGGCTATGGAATTATTGGAGGTCAGTGATGCTGCGATGGCCAAGTACTTTACCATGATGTTGGATGGGACCGCCCACACTTGGTTGAAAGGCCTACCACCTAATTCAATCAGTTCATGGGCGGAGAGCTAAAAGCCCAGTTCGTCCAGAATTTCAAGGATACCTGCAAGCAGCCCATGTCAATTGTGGATTTGACGAATTGCAAGCAGGAGGAGGGCGAGTCTACAACCCATTGGGTGCCGGGTTAAAGCCATAATACATTCATCTGATAAGATGGATGCTGGCTCTGCAGTCTTAATGTTGGAGAAAAATTGCCGTTTTTGCCTCTGAAACAAAAGCTGGGATGGCTCATGCACGATTGTAATGATATGGGCACACTGATGGCAGCTCTGGTCAAGTACGCCGACTCTGATAGTACCAAGGATCCCGAGTCTGATGATGAAAAGACAGGAAAGGGAAAGAAGAACGACAACGGCAAGGGCCCTCAACATAACCCGACAAATTAAGGAGGCAATAAACGTAAGGCTGATGGTAGCTTGGATTTTGTGGCTAACACTAGTGCGCAGGGTAACAACCAACGACGTAAGGGGAGACCACCTCCCCGGTCTGGCGGGTCAGGCCCCACACTTGAGCAGCTATTGAATGAGCCCTGTCCAAGGCACGACACTCAGCATAAGACGGCTACCCATCTATGGAAGGACTGTACAATCATGAAGGCCTTCAAAAATTCCAACATGTTCGATGGTAACAATGGGCAGGGCGGCGGCTCAGGTGGCAGCGGTTTTCATGGCTCGGGCAGCGGTTCAAATCCCAATTTTCAAAATTCTCAAGGCAATCAAGGTGGATATAACCAACAATCTGGCCAGGGTGGTCAGCAAAAGCAGCAAGGGGGATACCAGAGCCATCCAAAGCAGCTGAATAGTGGGCAATATCATGTGTTTACCACCAGTTTATGCAAACGAGACCAGAAGCGTCATAAGAGGGCTGTGAATGCTGTTGAGCCGGCAGTTCCTCGTTATTTGAGATGGTCTGAGTAGCCTATTCTATGGAGTAGGGAAGATATACCCTCCCCGGGTTGATAATCCGGGTCACTTAGCCTTTGGGGATGAATATGACTCCAGGGCCGAGAAATTGACGTTTGAAGTAGTCAAGATCAAGAGCCCATATCATGCTCTGTTTGGGCAGCCGGCTTATGCCAAGTTCATGGAACGACAGTGTTATGTATATTTGCAGCTCAAGATGCTGGGTCATAAGGTAACCATCATGGTGCATGGAAGCCGGAAGGTAGCCTTGGAATGTGAAGAAGGTGACGCGGCTTATGCTGAGTCGGTCTGTGCAATAGAAGAGTTAAAATTCTACAAGGACAATGTTGATCCGGCGGATATGACGTCTTTGAAAAAGCCAACCACAGAGCATGAGACGGTCATGAAGTTTAAGTCGGTCGATGATACTAAGCTTGTTGACTTTGTTCCAGGTGACTCATCCAAGCAGTTCAGTATCAGTGCTAATTTGGATCCCAAATAGGAAAGCGCACTCATCGAGTTCATCCGTGAGAACCAGGACATCTTTGCATGGAAACCTTCTGACATGCCAGGTGTACCGAGAGAACTCACTGAGCACACTCTTAATATTGATCCAAAATTTAAGCCGGTCAAGCAGTTTCTTCGGCGGTTCAATGAAGAGAGGCGGAAGGCCATTGGTGAGGAGGTAGCCCGGCTCTTAGCAGCTGTGTTCATCATTGAAGTTTTTCATCCAGAGTGGTTGGCTAACCCGGTGCTTGTGCTTAAGAAAAATGGCACTTGGCGTATGTGTGTGGATTACACGGATTTAAACAAGGCTTGTCCAGCTGATCCTTTTGCTCTCCCTCACATTGATCAAATCATTGATGCTATGACGGTTTGTGAGCGTTTGAGTTTTTTGGATGCTTACTCTGGTTATCATCAGATCAAGATGGCAGTTAAGGACCAGGAGAAGACGGCATTCATTACTCCGTTTGGAGCCTTCTGCTATGTATCAATGCCTTTTGGGCTCAAGAGTGCCCAGGCGACTTACCAACGGTGTGTGCAGAATTTTCTTCATAATCAAATTGGGCGCAATGTTCATGCTTATGTGGATGATATAGTGGTGAAATCCAGAGAGAAGGAGACCTTGATAGATGATCTAAAGGAAACCTTTGACAATCTTCGGGTTTACAATATGATGCTTAACCCGGCCAAGTGTGTTTTTGGTGTGCCTGCAGGCAAGCTTTTGGGTTTTCTGGTTTCTAACAGGGGCATTGAGGCTAACCCGGAGAAGATCAAGGCCATCACCTCTCTGGCTAAACCGGCGTGTATCAATGATGTTCAACGTTTGGTGGGTCGTATCGCTGCTTTACGCCGGTTCATAAGCAAGTGAGAAGGCCATACCACTCTATCAAATGATCAAGAAGACGGATAACTTCGTATGGAGTGATGCTGCCAACGCTGCTTTTGAAGATTTGAAGAGACAGCTGGCTGAGCCGCCGGTTCTTGTTGCTCCCATTGATAAGGAGCCCTTATTATTATATGTGGCTGCTAACACGCGTGCAGTCATCATGGCCATTGTGGTGGAACGCAAGGAGGCAAGCAAGGAATACCCGGTTCAGCGGCCGGTTTACTACATTAGCGAGGTGCTTATTGAGTCCAAGCAACGGTATCCGCATTGGCAGAAGCTCATTTATGGGGTGTTCATGGCAAGTCGGAAGCTTAAGCAATATTTCCTAGGCCACCCCATCACCGTGGTTAGTTCCGCTCCTTTGGGGGACATCATTCAAAACAGAGAGGCCACAGGACGAGTCGCCAAGTGGGCCATTGAACTTGGGCCTCATGGTTTAAAGTATGTGCCACGCACTGCTATCAAATCTCAAGTGCTAGTGGATTTCATCAACGATTGGACAGAGCTGCAGATGCCTGAAGAAAAGCCGGATAACACATATTGGACTATTCATTTTGACGGGTCCAGGCAATTGGAGAGCTCGGGGGCTGGAGTCTTTTTAGCTTCCCCTCGAGGTGACAAATTTTGTTATGTGCTACGGTTGATGTTTCCCTGTACTAACAATGCAGCTGAGTACGAAGCCTTACTCCATGGTCTCCGGATGGCTAAGGAGATGTGCTTAAGACGGTAAGGTATTTCGGCGACTCATATCTGGTGGCTCAGCAAGTATCAGGCAAGTGGGATTCTAAGGATCCCCTCATGGCGGCTTATCGCCGCGAAGTTGACACCATTGCTGGACACTTCAAGGGTTATCAGGTGGAGCACATTAGCCGCAGAAAGAACGAGGCGACTGATGCTTTAAGCCGGCTGGGCTCTCAGCATAAGCCGGTGCCGCCTAATACTTTCTTGGATATTCTGCATAACACTTCTGTCAAGTTACCTACAGAGGAGGACTTGGTTGTTCCTGACCCGGAAGCACAATTGGTGGCGGCTCTTCATGTCATTCCAGATTGGACGGTGCCATATTTGGCTTATATGAACCGGGGCGAGTTGCCTGAGGATGAAACCTTGGCCAGACAGATAACCCGGCGGTCTAAGTCAATGACGATTGTCAGTGGCGAGTTGCATCATCGCAGCGTGACAGGGGCGTTTCAGCGTTGCATATCCCCTAAAGAAGGCCAAGAAATTCTACGTGAGATTCACGAAGGGGATTGTGGTCATCATGCCGGGTCAAAATCACTTGTGGCTAAGGCTTTCCGCCACGGATTCTATTGGCTGACGGCTCATGCCAATGCGGAGGACCTGGTCAGTAAATGTGACGGCTGTCAGAAGTTCTCAAGATGGGCTCATGTGCCGGCTCAAGAATTGAGGATGATTCCAGTTACTTGGCCGTTTGCAGTCTGGGGGCTTGACATGGTTGGGCCTTTCAAAAGGTCAAAAGAAAAAAAGACCCACCTCTTGGTGGCAGTTGATAAATTTACGAAGTGGGTTGAGGCAGAGCCAGTCAGTAAGTGTGATGCAACTACGGTGGTTTAGTTCATGAAGAAGGTGATATTTTGCTTTGGCTTTCCACACAACATTATAACTGACAATGGCACTAATCTGTCTAAAGGCGCCATGGAATTTTTTTGTCAACGTGAGCATATTTGGCTTGATGTTTCATCAGTGGCTCATCCTCAATCCAATGGTCAAGCCGGGAGAGCCAATCAGGAGATCTTGAAAGGCATCAAGCCCCGGCTTTTGGTCCCCCTGCAGCGGACGCCGGGTTGTTCGGTTGAGGAGTTACCCTCTGTGTTATGGAGCATCAACACTACTCCTAACAGATCTACGGGTTATACGCCTTTCTTCATGGTTTACGGAGCTGAGGCCGTTCTCCCTAGTGACATCCGTCATGACTCACCTCGCGTGGCAGCTTATGTGGAGGCGGACAATGAACAGGCGTGTCAGGATGCTCTTGACCTGTTAGATGAACAACGGGACTTGGCAGCAGCTCGTTCGACGGTTTACCAATAGGACTTGCCCCGCTATCACAACCACCGGGTTAAGTCCAGAGCCTTTCAGGAAGGTGATTTGGTGCTCCAGCTCATCCAGGATCAAACTGATGCGTACAAGTTATCCCCACCTTGGGAAGGGCACTTTTTGTGTAGCAAGAACTTGAACAACGGGTCATATTACCTTATCGATGTTTGAGAGCACAAAGACTCACGTAAGTCGGAGGAGGAGACCCGTCTGCCATGGAATATAGCTCATCTTCGACCTTACTACACTTGAGCCATTGGCTCTCCTGATGTACATATTTTGACAATGTATATATTATGATAAATAATAAAGCAGGACCTCTATCCTTTTTCCTTCCTCAAAGGTAAATTTGTCATTGTTATTATCATTATTATCTCACATGATCACTTGGGGGCTGATCATATTTGATCTGGCTTAACCCGCTTGATCTGGCTTAACCCGCTTGATCCAGCTTACGATCGTATTCGAATCTAGCCGTTAAAAATTGTGATCACTAGGGGGCTTCCTGTTCAAACATAGGTCGTATTCGAACCAAAGAGAACATAGCTGTCGGTACCCTTTTGATTGGCACACTGCCGAGCTCACTAGGGGGCTTCTTGATCATATTCGAATCATAGCTTAACCCCTTTTGGGAACCGACTTTGATCGTATTCAAATAAGAGTCGTTAAAAAACTCTCAAGGTCATTAGGGGGCTTCCTGTTCAAACATAGGTCGTATTCGAACCAAAGAGAACACAGCTGTCGGCACCCTCTTGATCGGCGCAACGCCAAAGCCACTGGGGGCTACATGATCATATTCGAAACCTAGCTTAACCCCTTTGGAACGGTTTACTGATCGTATTCGAATCAGCAGCCTTGAAATTTTTTATATTCTATTTTGGTTTAAGTTTTCTTTGGAAGCACCCTTTATTTGACTTGAGACTTTTCTGAGGTTTACAAGTATAAGTGTGATTATTTCTAAACCGGCTTAATATTGACTGATGAGTCGCCGATATATGAGCATCATTATACCTTTGAAATTTCGGGTGCCCGAAGACTGGGTTATCACCCTTACCGACCGGGTCATCTGAGCCGGCGGTGCAAATTTAAAAATTTGCAGGTGTAAAATCATAGTTGTGTTTTTTACGACAAACTTATCTATGACTCTTTTATATTAAGTTATTTTTACCCGCCTGGCGGTAAGCCGCCAAGGGATCTTGTGGTCTATTTTCATATGCAGGACAGTTAACAGGTCTTGTCAAGCATACGGTAAGCAGATGAAAAGTAACATGGGTGGATATATAAAACGGTAGCTTAATGACGTTAAGCATTATAACGTGCACGATGGCACGGCAAAAATAAAGTTATTTCTATTCTATTACATGACTCCCTGAGTCCAACTGAGTCCCATTGTTTTTTCAGTACATCACAGGTATGAGCCGCCACGGCAGGTTAGCCTTCATGATTGGCCTGAAGCATCCGAGTTAGCCCTCTCCGCGTCTTCACTCTACTCCCTTTCCTAGAAGGTTGACGATGACCAGTCAATGTTGTTCAAAGCTTCAAATTCAGCTTCATCATCAACTAGGCCGACCGGGTCAACTTCAGGGGCGGAGGTGTGCTTACGGAGTGGGGGGAATCAGTCTGGTCACTTCATAGTGAGGTGTTGGAATTCTCCGGTTCTCTTCATCATAGCCCACCCGGTACTTGGTAAGATCCACTTCATTTGCTATCAGGGTAGCCACAGGGCGTATCTCCTTTATGCAAGCGGTAAAATTTGCTTCTTCAAAAGGAGTGCCATCTTCCTTCAAGCTTGGATAGCCGGTGGCAATGTCGGCCGGGTCTAACTCTGGTAACCAAGCCTTGGCCCGACTTAAAGCATTTACCTCCGGCTCTTGCAGCTGACCATCTCAGTTCATTGAACCGTTGGGGTAGCACGGACAACTTCTTCAAGACCTCTACCAGGAGGGTAGGCACTTCATTTGACAAAGCCACCGTAGCTAATGCGCGTTGAGACCCGGTGTACAATTGCTCCACTAGTGTGTACACTGCCTCCAGTTTGATCAGCATCTCTTGGTTCAAATTGGAGCTTCTGGGGCCTGCATAAACATAATCAGGTGAGTCAATTCCAAATTATATGATCAACTGAAAGGATCAAATGTTTAAATGCTTGCAGGGCAACTTACCAAAGATCGCCGAGACCATCTGAGAGACATGGCGCTTTAAGCCGGTTAGTTCACCGGTTGCTTCTTCCAGAGCCGTGATACGTCTCCGTCGTATCTATAATTTTTGATTGTTCCATGCCAATATTATTTAACTTTCATATACTTTTGGCAACTTTTTATACTATTTTTGGGACTAACATATTGATCCAGTGCCCAGTGCCAGTTCATGTTTGTTGCATGTTTTATGTTTCGCAGAAACCCAATATCAAACGGAATCCAAACGGGATAAAAGCGGACGGAGAATTATTTTGGAATATTTGGGATTTTCCGGAGGAAGAATCAACGCGAAACGGTGCCCAAGGTGGCCAGGAGATAGGGGGGCGCGCCCTCCCCCCTGGGCGCGCCTGGAACTCTCCTGGGCCACCCGTAAGGCGGTTAACGCTCTTCTTTTGCCGCAAGAAAGCTAATTTTATGAAAAAAATCTGGGTGAAAGATTCACCCCAATCGGAGTTACGGATTTCCAGATATAAGAAATGGTGAAGGGGAAGGATCTGAGAACGCAAAAACAGAGAGAGACTAAGAGATAGATCCAATCACGGAGGGGCTCTCGCCCCTCCCACGCAATGGGAGCCAAGGATCAGAGAGGAAACCCTTCTCCCATCTAGGGAGAAGGTCAAGGAAGAAGAAGAAGAAGGGGGGCTCCCTCCCCCTTGCTTCCGGTGGCTACAACTATCACGTATACTTGCGGGTTATCAAGACCTTTTTCTGGCGCTGTTGCCGGGGAGTCATAGCATGGGGTGAATATTCTTGTGTGTGCTTGTTTTCTTTATCACTAAGTAATTTTTATTTGCTGTTCTAAGTTGTTCTCTATCTTTAGTTATGGATACGTAACACAAAATACCAAAAAAAATTAGGTGTGCTTTCTACTCATGGAGATGGGGAACCTCCTAAAACCCTCGATGCTCGTTATGTTCAAGATATTATGTACTACTTTGATAATCCTGAGAAAACCCCATTCAATTATGTTATGGGAGTAACGTTGGATCAACGTGAATACTTTAGGGATTATCGCTTGACACAAAAAGGGAAACTATTATGGGATCAAATTAATATGTTGCGTTGGTATGCTCAGGATCTATGCTTGAGATATGATTATAATTGTTGCTCTAGGATGAAGGCTCCACACCTTCCCTGTTCATGCAAATTTAATGGTAATGAAACCTTAGCTTCTTATGCTAATGGTATATATGATTACTATGAGGTTGAATGAATTGAAGAATTTGTTGCTTTTAAGGCTGCTTATGAAATTGAATCTTTGTTTGAAAAGTATGAAGCTTTAGATGATGATGTTTATAGACCAGAATTTTTTTCTATACTTAGATATTGCTATGAAAATTATGAATACAATTACAAAATTAATGCATTTATTGAGAAAGTCTCCGCTGTCCAAGAAGAGACTAATATTTTGCAGGAAGCTATGGAAGAAGAAATTGATGAAACTGTGAGCTCATTGGATGAAAAAGATGATGAGGAGAGCGAAGAACAAAAGGAGGAAGAGCGGATTGATCACCCGTGCCCACCTTCTAATGAGAGTAACTCTTCAACTCATACATTGTTTAATTCCCCTTCGTGCTTACCGAAGGATGATTGCTATGATGATTGCTATGATCCCATTGATTCTCTTGAAATATCCCTTTTTGATGATGCTTGCTATGCTTGTGGCCAAGATGCCAATATGAATTATGCTTATGGAGATGAACTTGCTATAGTTCCTTATGTTAAACATGAAACTGTTGCTATAGCACCCACGCATGATAGTCCTATTATCTTTTTGAATTCTCCCAACTACACTATATCGGAGAAGTTTGTGATTATTAAGGATTATACTGATGGGTTGCCTTTTACCATTGCACATATTGATTTTGATAGATATAATATGCATGTGCTTGCTGCTCCTACTTGCAATTATTATGAGAGAGGAACTATGTCTCCACCTCTCTATGTTTCCAACACGATAGAATTGCAAGAAACTGCTTATATTATGCATTGGCCTTTACTTGGTGTGCATGAATTGTTCTTTTATGACATATCGATGCATAGGAAGAGAGTTAGGCTTCATTGTTGCATGATATATGTTACTTTGTGCTCACTACTAAATTACAAATCATTGTTAATTAAAATTGGCTTTGATATACCTTGGGATCCGGGTGGATCCGTTACTTGAGCACTAAATGCCTACCTTAATGGCTTTAAAGAAATCGCTGCGAGGGAGACAACCCGGAATTTTTAGAGAGTCATTTATTTCTGTTGAGTGCTTTCATATAGTTTAAAAACAAAAAATAAAGAGGGGAACCAAAAACTTTTCAAAAAGGAAAGTGAAAGTGAGAAAGACAAGCATTGTTGAAGTGGGAGCTAGTCTTGAACTTTGTTCATGCTCACGGAAACTTTGTGAATCTTGATTACAGAAACTTTTCATCAAAAATAATTATCCCCTTGTGTAATTTCATTGTATTATAAAAATAATGTGCCAAGGTTTGCCTTTAGGATGTTTACGATGCTTGTTGGTTTGTACGGTGCATGACAGAAACTTTGGCTGTAGTGCGCGGTTTTACGTTTTTAACTGGAACGTCAAATGGTTCTGATTCCTTTTGCACTATCTTGTTGTACAAATTGTTTATTTTCCTAATTGTGGTAGAATTTATGGGGTACTATAAGTATGGTGGATGTTCATATTGCTACAGACTGTTCTGTTTTTGACAGATTCTGTTTTTGATGCATAGTTTGCTTGTTTTGATGAACCTATCAATTTATATTAGTGGATTAAGCCATGGAAAAGTTATATTACAGTAGACACAATGCAAAAAACAAAATAGGAATTGGTTTTCTACAGTACTTAGAGTGGTGATTTTCTTTATTATACTAATGGATCTTACCGAGTTTTCTGTTGATGTTTTGTGTGGATGAAGTGTCTAATCGAGGAGGTATCGATGTGAGGAAAAGGAAGAGAGGCAAGAGCTCAAGCTTGGGGATGCCCAAGGCACCCCAAGTAAATATTCAAGGAGACTCAAGCGTCTAAGCTTGGGGATGCCCCGGAAGGCATCCCCTCTTTCTTTAACAAGTATCGGTATGTTTTCGGATTCGTTTCGTTCATGTGATATGTGCAACCTTGGAGCGTATTTTGCATTTAGTTTTCACTTTTCTTTTATGCACCATGCTGGTATGAGATAGTCCTTGGTTTATTTATAGAATGCTCATTGCACCTCACTTAAATCTTTTGAGTATGGCTTTATAGAATGCTTCATGTGCTTCACTTATATCATTTGAAGTTTGGATTGCCTGTTTCTCTTCACATAGAAAACCGCCATTTATAGAATGCTCTTTTTGCTTCACTTATATTTGTTAGAGAGTGGGCATATCTTTTGTAGAAAGAATTAAACTCTCTTGCTTCACTTATATCTATTTAGAGAGATGACAGGAATTGGTCATTCACATGGTTAGTCATAAAATCCTACATAAAACTTGTAGATCACTGAATATGATATGTTTGATTCCTTGCAGTAGTTTTGCGATATAAAGGTGGTGCTATTAGAGTCATACTAGTTGAGTAATTGTGAAACTGAGAAATACTTGTGTTGAGGTTTGCAAGTCCCGTAGCATGCACGTATGGTGAACCGTTATGTAACGAAGTTGGAGCATGAGGTGCTCTTTGATTGCTTTCCTTATGAGTGGAGGTCAGGATCGTGCGATGGTTAACTCCTACCAACCCTTCCCCTAGGAGCATTGGTAGAAGTACTTTGCTTCAAGGGCAAGTAGACTTTTGCAATAAGTATATGAGTTCTTTATGACTAATGTGAGTCCATGGATATACGCACACTCACCTTTCCGCAATTTGCTAGCCTCTACGGTACCGTGCATTGCCCTTCCTCACCTCGAGAGTTGGTGCAAACTTCGCCGGTGCATCCAAACCCCGTGATATGATACCTCTATCACACATAAGCCTCCTTATTTCTTCCTCAAAACAGCCACCATACCTACCTATTATGGCATTTCCATAGCTATTCCGAGATATATTGCCATGCAACTTCCGTCATCATCATATACATGACTTGAGCATTCATTGTCATATTGATTTGCATGATCGTAAGATAGCTAGCATGATGTTTTCATGGCTTGTCCGTTTTTTGATGTCATCACTACGCTAGATCATTGCGCATCCCGGTACACCGCCGGAGGCATTCATATAGAGTCATATCTTTGTTCTAGTATAGAGTTGTAATATTGAGTTGTAAGTAAATAAAAGTGTGATGATCATCATTACTAGAGCATTGCCCTAGTGAGGAAAGGATGATGGGGACTATGATTCCCCCACAAGTCGGGATGGGACTTCGGACTTTATGAAAAATAAAAGAGGCCAAAGAAGCCCAAATAAAAAAAAGAGGCCAAAGAAGCTCTCCAAAAAAATATAATAAAAAAATAAAAAATAAAAAAAGGAAAAAAATGAGAGAAAAAGAGACAAGGGGCAATGTTACTATCCTTTTACCACACTTGTGCTTCAGAGTAGCACCATGTTCTTCATAGAGAGAGTCTCTTGTGTTGTCACTTTCATATACTAGTGGGAATTTTTCATTATAGAACTTGGCTTGTATATTCCAATGATGGGCTTCCTCAAAATGCCCCAGGTCTTCGTGAGCAAGCAAGTTGGATGCACACCCACTTAGTTTCTTTTGTAGAGCTTTCATATATTTATAGCTCTAGTGCATCCGTTGCATGGCAATCCCTACTCACTCACATTGATATCTATTGATGGGCATCTCCATAGCCCGTTGATATGCCTAGTTGATGTGAGACTATCTTCTCCCTTTTTGTCCTCACAACCACCACCATATACCACCATAGTGCTATGTCCATGGCTTGCGCTCATGTATTGCGTAAGAGTTGAAAAAGCTGAATCGCGTTAAAAAGTATGAACCAATTGCTTGGCTGAAACTGGGGTTGTGCATGATGGGAGTATTTTGTGTAATGAAGATGGAGCATAGCCAGACTATATGATTTTGTAGGGATGAGCTTTCTTTGGCTATGTTATTTCGATAAGACATAATTGCTTAGTTGGTATGCTTCAAGTATTATTGTTATTTATGTCAAATGATAGACTATTGCTTTGAATCACTCGTGTCTTAATATTCATGCCATGATTAGATTACATGATCAAGATTATGCTAGGTAGCATTCCACATCAAAAATTATCTTTCTTTATCATTTACCTACTCGAGGACAAGCAGGAATTAAGCTTGGGGATGCTGATACGTCTCCGTCGTATCTATAATTTTTGATTGTTCCATGCCAATATTATTTAACTTTCATATACTTTTGGCAACTTTTTATACTATTTTTGGGACTAACATATTGATCCAGTGCCCAGTGCCAGTTCCTGTTTGTTGCATGTTTTATGTTTCGCAGAAACCCAATATCAAACGGAATCCAAATGGGATAAAAACGGACGGAGAATTATTTTGGAATATTTGGGATTTTCCGGAGGAAGAATCAACGCGAAACGATGCCCGAGGTGGAAAGGAGATAGGGGGCGTGCCTGGCACTCTCCTGGGCCACCCGTAAGGCGGTTGACGCTCTTCTTTTGCCGCAAGAAAGCTAATTTTATGAGAAAAATCTGGGCGAAAGATTCACCCCAATCGGAGTTACAGATCTCCGGATATAAAAGAAACTCTGAAGGGGAAGGATCTGAGAACGCAGAAACAAAGAGAGACAGATAGATAGGTCCAATCTCGGAGGTGCTCTCGCCCCTCCCACGCCATGGGAGCCAAGGACCAGAGGGGAAACCCTTCTCCCATCTAGGGAGAAGGTCAAGGAAGAAGAAGAAGAAGGGGGGCTCCCTCCCCCTTGCTTCCGGTGGCGTCGGAATGCCACCGGGGGCCATCATCATCACCGCGATCTACACCAACACCTCCGCCATCTTCACCAACATCTCCATCAGCTTCCCCCCTCTATCTACAGCCGTCCACTCTCCCGCAACCCACTGTACCCTCTACTTGAACATGGCGCTTTATGCTTCATATTATTATCCAATGATGTGTTGCCGTCCTATGATGTCTGAGTAGATTTTCGTTGTCCTATTGGTGGTTGATTAATTGCTATGATTGATTTAATTTGCTTGTGGTTATGTTGCTGTCCTTTGGTGCCCATCATATGAGCGCGCGCGTGGATCACACCATAGGGTTAGTTGTATGTTGATAGGGCTATGTATTGGAGGGCTAGAGTGACAGAAGCTTCAACCTAGCATAGAAATTGATGCATACGGGATTGAAGGGGGACCAATATATCTTAATGCTATGGTTGGGTTTTACCTTAATGAACGTTACTAGTTGCGGATGCTTGCTAATAGTTGCAATCATAAGCGCATAGAATTCCAAGTCAGGGATGACATGCTAGCAGTGGCCTCTCCCACATAAAACTTGCTATCGGTCTAGTAAAGTAGTCAATTGCTTAGGGGAAATTTCACAAGTCCTACCGCCACTTTTCCACACTCGCTATATTTACTTTATTGTTTCTTTATCTAAACAACACCTATTTTCTATTTACGCATTCTTTACTTTCTTGCAAACCTATCCAACAACACCTACAAAGTACCTCTAGTTTCATACTTGTTCTAGGTAAAGCGAACATTAAGCGTGCGTAGAGTCGTATCAGTGGCCGATAGGACTTGAGAGAGTACTTGTTCTACCTTTAGCTCCTTGTTGGGTTTGACACTCTTACTTATCGAAAGAGGCTACAACTATCCCGTATACTTGTGGGTTATCAAGCCGCCTCTGCCTTCTCAGCTCGGTTGATCAACGCAATTTTCTCATCAGCCCAGGCTTTCTTTTCAGTTTCAAATTCTTTCTTCGGTTTTTCTTGCTTAGATATGCTGAATTTGAATTTGGTGTCGGCCTTTTGGAGTTCCGTCTCTTGGGACTCCAGGCGGCTCTTCAGATCAGTAACCTCTGATTCGAGTTGACTCGTGGCGGCCTATACGGGTCAAAATCAAGCCAATTTTACATACAATGTTAAAGTCCCGAGCCTTTTGCAAGCAACAATGCTTGGCACTTGGGGGCTAATGTTTACCAAAGAAATTCTATTTTCAGCGGCGGTTCATAACATGGCGGTTCATAGCATGGCAGTTCATAACAGTAAGTCCCAAGCATTTTGCAAGCAATAATACTTGGCACTTGGGGGCTAATGCATATTGCTGTTCAAAGAAATGTAAGTGATTTTCATCTATATTTTAAGAAGCGGCACAACCATGTTTGGTTAAGCCGCCCCTTGGGGACTACAGAGTAAGCCGGATTTCTTCCATGTTTTGTCCATCTATGCTACTAATATCGCTAAATTTGTTTCTAAGCCTACAACATATTAATCATAAGCAATAGACTTGGGGGCTGGCGTAGTAAAGATAAATGAATACAGAGAAAGGGTTGTACCTCAAATTTTTGGTGCATTTGCTTCACCATGTCAATTTCAAGGTTCCGGCTGCTGTGCACTTGGCTCATGTAGCCAGAAAAGATGTCTCCGATACTCATGTGAGCATAATTCGCAACATCAAGTTTGACCCGATGATGGTCCAGAAGTTCTTCCTTGGCGGGGCACTTGGCCAATACAGTCGGCCTTCCTGGCTCAACAAAGCCGGTTCTGGTGATCTCAACGTCAGTGTTTTGAGGGTTATCAGTCCTGATCGGGCTAGGGGCTTCCAGATTTTCTGATCCATCGATGGCTTGTTCGGCGGGCAGGTTAGTAGAGGGAGTTGGTAAGTCTTGAGCTGGCTCAGATGGCGGCTCATGAGTTGACGAGTCCGGCACAACTATTCCAAGAACCGGCTCAGTGACGACCGTGTCTTCAGCTGGCTTGCTTTTCCTAACCCGTTTGCTGGGCTTGGCTTGTCCATTGCGTCAAAATAAAGGTTAGTACAGATGCAAGGGGTTAAAGTAAATACAAGATAAGCATATTATTATACCCTGGAGCAGTCTTGAAAGCCGGCAGGTTGGACTGCATTGAGTCGCCGGAAGAAGGGGAAGTGTCCTGGTAATCCGAGTCAGAAGAATTGAGCGGTTGATGAGTAAGACCCGCCAAGGGATAAAAGGTATTTAAAATAGAAGTGACCTCATTCCGGCGTTTCCTTGGGGTGTTTGGTAAGCCGGAGGAGAGCTCCGCATCCTTGCTGGTCCGGGTCTGCCTCCGGCTCTCATGAATCTGCCGCTTCAAAAGAAATTGAGGATCGTGATGAGCTAAAGGATGAGGAAACCTTACTTTCCGGGTCACTCTGCGGATTTTCCGTCTTGGCAAAGGCTCGGAGTCGGAGGAAAGGATAGTTACCTCATCAGCCTTGTTACGGCTTGCTCCTATGTCCTCCTGCTGATAATCAGTGTCAGCATGATGGTTAAAAAATGAGCCAAGGGAATCAAGGGCTACCTCCGACTTAGAAGAGTCTGCCAGCCGAAGCAGGTTAGAGGCGGTGGCCTTTTTGCCTTTCTTTTTGGCAGCCTCTTTTCCGGCGGCTTTCTTCTCTTTCCTAGCTTTCTTGGCAGCCTCATGGTCATATTTGACCTTCCAGAATTTATCACCCGCCTGCAAAGATTATCATATGCATGAGTATCGGTGAAACATTGAAAAATTAAGGTAGTTATTTCATATGGGTGGTTTACCTTTGGAGTCGGGTTAGCTTTGCAGAAGGGGGCTAAGCCCACCTTACCACAGTCTACCAGGCTCTCATTCAGAAGAGACTTGGTCATATCGTCAATGACATCTTCAGGCAAGTCATCAGGGCTGTGACGCAGAGGGTCATCCTTTGCGCCAGTATAATTGCACATCAAGCCGGGGCGGCGGCTCAACGGAATGACCCGCCAGGCGAGCCAAACCCGGACCAGGTCGATGCCTGTCAACCCATTCCCCAGAAGAGCCTTGGTCTTGGCCAAAGTGGGGGCAAGTGATTTATGTTCGGCGGCTGTAATCTTGTCAGGCAGATGATGGTTGGGCCCAAGATGAAGAGCACGAAAGCTGGGCAGAGGGTTTTCACCAGCCGGAGAGGTATCTTGGCAGTAAAACCACGTCATATTCCAATCTTTGGGGTGGCTCGGCGGGTTGGCGTAAGGAAAGATCACATCCCTACGGCGCTGGATTGAGACACCGCCAAGCTCTAAGCTCTGACCACTAGCACACTCATTCTGGCGGTTCAAATAAAACAGTTCTTTGAAGAGCAGCAAATTGGGTTCTTCTCCAAGGTATACTTCACTGAATACTTGGAAGTTGTAGATATTAGACACAGAATTGGGTCCGATGTCTTGTGGGTGAAGATCAAAGAAATGCAACACATCTCTGAAGAATTTTGATCCAGGTGGAGTGAAACCCCGGTTCATATGATCTGTGAAAACAACAACTTCTCCATCTTTGGGTTGAGGAAATTCCTCCTCCGAGTCAGGAGCACGATAAGGCATGACTTCTTTTTTCGGCAGATAGCCTGTCTTCACAAAGTCATCCAAAGTACTGTTAGTGACAATGGATTTAACCCAGTTGCAGGAAGTAGATACCTTTGGTGCCATTCTGATTGAAAGCCTAAGACAAAGTAAAAGTGCCGGTTCAAATTTAAGCCAGGCAGAAAAAATATTACTGTGCATATTCAAAATGGCGGCTTACAAAGGGGCCTAATGGTATAAGGATAATTATGTCATGATTATTTAAGCCTCCATTGGTTCTATAAGCCATCAGGATTATTTAAAACCGCCGTGGGTGGTCAGAATTATCAATTGAGCATGGTCTCTTTAAAGTCGGTGACCAGAGTCGCGATGGCTAGATGAATCTAACAGATGCCGATTTTTCCTAAGTGTTACATAAACATGTTTCACAAACTGAAGCTATTATTTTGGATCAAACAGACGTTCAGAAAAGGAAAAATTCTAGACTTAAAAATATGGTACAGAGAAGTTCATGCGTTCTACTGAGGGTTTTTGCAAAGAAAGAAGATCTGCTAGTGCTAAAAATGGATGCGAAGCAACTATCGCACGAAGATCTATGCTATCGTTGGATCAAAAAAGCTACGGCAGAAGCAAATGCGAAGAACTAGGATGAACAAGGAACTGTACAAAAGAACATGCTAGCCCTAGCACGGATCTATGGCGCAGAAAGGGGAAACTTACTACGGGAGATCTACAGTGGAGGGGCGCCGCCGTTCTCTGGTCAGATTCGGGTCGATGCAGCGGCCAAGGTCGACGGAGACGGGATGCGCTGTGGTGACGCCGGTGGAGCTCCAGTGACAGATGGGGGCGAGAGGAAGAAGATGCGGAACGGGAAGAATGAGGAAGACCTAGTCGGGTCTATTTATAAGGAAGGGCCACTAAAAGAGCGCGAAAAACGAGGAGGCCGAAAATATAAGTTATCCAACTACAAGGACGCCTCGATTTTCGGGATGGTCATCAAGACAAAGATCCGTTTTTTTGAAACTTTGGACAGTGAGGGCAGCCCCTCACTGACTTCAAATTAACTCAACTCAAGGGTACATGTACAACTCTGTGGTGTTACATTAGGATGGGTATGTCAAACCCTCACCACTAGAGAGGAAGAGAGAGGGGGGGGGACAAGATACAATACAAGGAGCGCTCTGTTTTGGCAAGCTAGACAGAAGTGACAAAACTGTTCACAAATGGCACCAGAGCCTCCTTGACTCTGTATCTCATCAAATGGAAATCGGTCTTGAACCTGAGGAGCCACCCCTCGAACGTTAGGATCCGTTAGGATACATTGAATAAAAACGTGCTTTTATGACAGGTGACGTCATGGCGGGTTACCACAAATCCAGAGGATGACGTCATGGTGGGTTACAAGAATTTAATAAGAGCAGAAGATTTTTCTTAAGGTATCGAAGATTGACATGAACCAGTTCAAATCAATCTGGGGCCTAATGTTGGGGATATAACTATTGGTATGACCCGCCCAGGAGGGGCAGGGTTATACTTGCAAATATTCTTGAAGCCCAAGACCGAGGGTAAAGATGGCGGTTTAGTTAAGGGCCCAAGGCCCAAAGGCGACTTAAGGCCCGTAATGATAAACCGCCATGTATGCGTGACTTGTATTGTAAGGCAAGACTAGTTAAGAGACCGAGCCGGACACTATTTATGAGCCGGCCGGGACTCTGTGAGCCGCAGAGCATCAACCTCTGTATATAAAGGGACGAACCGGCAGCGGTTCAGGACAAGTAACATCAATTCGAAAGCTAGGTCAAGCGATTCACTCCCTGGTTATCGAGACATAAGCAATCCCACTCAAAACTGGATCGTAGGCTTTTACCTTCACCGTAAGGGGCCGAACCAGTATAAACCTCGTGTCCTTTGTCCCGATTAACCCCTTTAAGCTTCCTAGTTGTGATGGCTCCACGACTAAGTCCTTTCACTAGGACATCTGCCGTGACAATTCCACGACATCTCCCGTCCTGCAAGCTTCTCCTTGTTTGGCAAGTTGACGGGACACAACAAAGTAATGCTAGTTCATACTGCCTCCTTTCCGCTTAATATGGCTTAATTTCAAATGAGATAAATACACTGTCTTTCACTGTATATTTGTAAAAATACGGTCAGTGGACTTCATAATACGCTCACTGCACTCAGTATATACATTTTCCGGTGTTTATACGGTCACTAGCTCACCTTGGCTGAGTATGTGTGTGCATGCACGTGTAGGTTGAGCACTTGAGCGTGACCGTGTGTGTTCCGTCGTCTGCTCGGACATGCATGCATTAGGGCGTCATGCACGTTTTTGCGTCCATGTATACGTTTGACTGTTGCATGCATGCACGAGGTTGTAGTCCCTTACATTCACATGTTCATAAGTCAATGGTTTGTCAAAATGTTGCATGCAAGGTTTAATCATTCGTTGTTCATGCATGCATTCCCAATATTAATACGTTGGTAAAGACAATTTCTTGAGGAAAACGAGCCCATGAATTGAGTACAAAGGGGACCAATAAGCCAGGACGGAGGGAGTACCAGTAGTGAACCGGAAGGAGGGAGTAGGTACTAGTAGTACAGTACTACGTAACAACGTGTAGTAACAAAATTCCTCTACATGCATCCTGTCTACTCACGTGTCATGCAAGAAAATAGAGATAAGTACAAGTGAGACTCAGGAACGGTCATACACGTAGGGGGAGTACGTGTAGGGGCCACTAAGAAGCAGTCAAATCACATAGTAAGTTAGTCGGAAGAAGCAACCATCATTTCACTCTTCAATGACACGTACGCAATATAAAATGGTTGATATGGAGAGAAAAAGAAAACCACTATATATACACTAGCAGGAGCCTAAACTACAAGCCTGCTTGCTTGGGTTGCTCTCTTCACAAGCATAGAATGATGGTGGCCACACCGCTGGTCACATATCCGGCCCGATCTTGCCGCTGGGGGAAGGGAACAATGTTCTGCCTAGACGCGGTCGACATCGGTGAGGGAGAAAACCCACAATCGGTGTGTCTCCACGGTGTGGGCTGATGTCGCGTCCCAACCGCCCTTCTAGCTACAGCCCGACGTCCTAGGTAGTACATCTTCCTTTTGGAGCCGGCTTGCTCCACTGCCGCAGCTCCCCACGTAGCTCCATCTCCATGTCGATCTTTCTCTACTTCTACCGGCTTCTATTTGTGATGAGTTTATGTCTCATGAACTAGTGCCAGTACTATTATTCTAATCATACTTCAATATCTTTGCCATCAGGGATGCTCAACTCGATTTTAGTGGAACTGCACAAAAGCATCGTATGATCCGAGGGTGCCAGCCGTCTTTCCTTCGACAGTTCTACCTAGCCAGGAAATTAAATCCTGTTTAGGGTTTAGGGTTTAAGTCGTAGTGACCCCATCAGTAATTTATCTTTTGTACACGCTCTCACAACTTTTGTCTTTAGTTGTGACGTAAATATTGGCTATGATATGTGAATCATTGAGATGCATCAGCATGCGTGTTAGTTTTCCTTTGTATTTAATGGAATGTTGTAACGGGGCAACCTTGGAGTAGTAATGAAAATGGAGTGGAAAGTTTCCGTTTTCCGGAGAAAAAATGGATACGGGGAGAAACCAATGTTTCGTTTCGTTGGATCGCGCCATCGAGCAAAACCAACATTTAAATCACGTCTGTCGCGTTCGTGTCTCACCTTCCTCCACGGTTCGACCCCACACGGTTGCTCGGCATGCCACTCACCGCAAACCTCCCGCCTGCTTGTCAATGGATTGCGCCATGGAGTACTAGCACTACTGGAAGATATTGAAGAGTTGGGGGAGGACAACTAGCTGTAGCACGGACTCCCAAGAAATTTTTACATGCATGCTGTGGCCGGCTATTGTGACCTTTGAACGCAGAGCAGTCGCGTGCACCGGGAAGTGGAGCGGGCAACACTCTCTCGACCGGCGTGCCGCTTCAATGCCGGCGCTAGTGAGAGGTCGCGTCCGCTCTGGCCGGGCATGAATGCGACACTGACCGTTTCGGGCGGGAAGCACGCACGGGTGATGAAGAGGGTTCGGGTTGGTCAGGAGCGGGTGTGGCAGTGGTCCGGATGCCCGCAAACAAGAGTTGTTGTATGTTAATATTGCTGCATATATATAATTAACAACGTAAATAATGTGCCAGTTGGACAAATATGATTGGAGATGGAGATGGAGATGGAATTTTACGTAAACACGGATATGCATGTCTATGTCTTCTTTTGCGGGAACAAACTTGTATTACTCACGTAGCCAGGCTACACTCGGAGTTACAAAGTTCGACAATGCCATCAGGGCCTGAACCTAGCCAAACAGCGATACGGCCACTAGTTCTACCATAATGAGCTAAAGTATGACTGACAATGTTGTTGTTTCGTCGAACATGAGCAATACAAGTATTTCGGAGTGCCATGAGCGATCTAATCTCACACACCAAAAAACCAAACCGAGATCTATCGAGATCTTCATTCCTAATCCTCACCATATTTGTAGCTTCAAGGTAGTCGGTCTCGATATTGATATTTGGAGCTTAGACTCCCCATGTACTTTATTATATTAATATAATTTACCGTAGAACAATCATAAAAAAAAGATTACTCCACTGCAATGCGAGCGACAAACCCTCTTTGATGGCCAACAATTCTTCTTCCAGTGCGTTCGCGCAATAACATAAGCTTCTACATGAAGAGAAAATTACAGCACCCCCATGATCCCTGTACGTTCGCGCAATTACACAAGCTTCTAGTGTGTTCGCGCAATTAAACAAGCTTCCAGTATCATGCCTGTACCAGCAATTCCGTTCTCTGGTAAGAAGGAACCATCTGTATTCAGTTTTACCCAGCCATCCTCAGATGCTTGTCTATGTCTATGTGTGTGTGCGCGATGACTCTCGCGACCTGGAAGCAGGGGCGTGTTTTTGACCGAGTTTTCTTTCTTGGTACGTTAAAAAATTATCCGCCAGTTTTCGTTTCTTTTTTCCGGGAACGCGCGTATTCTATTTAAAACCACTGCTATGGAGATTTTTTTTACTCCATTGTATATATAGCCTCTTGTTTGATAGGGTTTCTCGCATCTCGCTCTCTCACCCTCTCCATATCAAAACAAGATGACAATGTCCAGACTATCTCTCTCCGCACCGGTGGTCACAGATCCGGCCGAATCCTGTCTGCTGCGGGAGTTGAGGAGGTGCAGCATTGACGTTGTCGCCATCGGTGATGGAGGAAGCCGATGCGCATCGTCCTCTCGCAGCCGACGCTGGCGCGGACGAAGGTCCTACGCGCCCTTGTTCGCTGCCGTCGTGTGGGCAGATCCCGCCCGCCCGCCTAAGCGACATCTCGCCCACCTGAGGTATAACTTCTTGTACTCATCCAGCTCCCCAGGTTGCTGCATGCGTGTTTTCTTCTATGCGACTACTCCCCAGCTAGGGCTCGTCGGCTGGTCCAACATCACCTACTATTATGGAGGAAACACCACTCAAAAAGTTGTCCTGATTTATGCCTCGGTGGAGGTATACATGTTGTTTCGACAAAAAGTACATGGTGGTTGTGCGGTCATTGTCCATATGCTCCTATTGCTATTGCTAATCTAATACTATCACTGGTTAAATGAAGAAATGCTTTTTTTCTCGGGTATCCTGGTTTGGTTCCCATCAAGATAATCATGATGCTTCTGTTTGTTGGTGTACTTTTCATTAATTCTTATTGACAATTGAGATGTCGTTGTTAATCTTGTACCACTTCCAAAACAAAGTAACAATACTATATCCCTTTTTTATAATTTTTTCAAACAGCGTATCTCCATACCCGGGCATGTCTTCCTCAATTTTAGTGGAACTCCGCAAAATTGAATGGCCATTGTTGTTCCGCCTCACTGTCCTCTGCCAGGTGGTTCTTCCTTCCTCGAGCTTGATTAATGAGAAGAAACAGACCACAGTGAGGATTTGTCGAACTTCATAGGTTCCTCACCCAAACTTGATGCCAAATGGATGATGCATCACCACGATGACCTATCGATGCTCATGGTTGCGCCTCATGGTTGCATCGGCTGGTGAAGTTGATCGATTTTCCATGAAAAACAAGTTGTCTTCCATCAGTGCTCTTTGCTTGTTACCCACAAAGATGATATCCTTCATCAGTTCACCTTGGTTGCATTGGAGACGCAGTCGTCTTTCATGTTGGTGCAATTTTATCACACAATTGGCTATGAACCAAATGTTTCCTCGAAGAAGGATCGACGTTGGTACTACGAGCATAAGTTTTGTATTGATTTCTAAGCCTTCTCACAACTTTGTCTTCAGCTCCCCTGTAATTTTATTTGTCCAGCTATTAACTTTGATTAAAAAAATGGTGTGGACTAAAAACCCGGATTGACGTAGTAGCCCTCCATTATTATTTACTCCGCATATTAGATTTGACTGAAGTCAAACTTTGTAAAGTTTAACCAAGTTTAGGCCGAACACAACAAACCATAATTATTGAGAGAGGGCAAACAGTACATACTCTCAAACCTTTCCGATAATTGAAATTAAAATTCTTTATTTGTACACACTCTCACACATTTCCGATAATTTGGCGCATGTGTGGTTGTTCACTTAAGAGAGGGTAGTGTATTGCACGCCCCAGACAGGAAGTGCGACCAGGACGCGTGGATCGTTAGTTCATCGGAAGTAGTAGTTTTCTTCACTGGTACGTTAAATTAAGAGTTTCGTTTCGTACTTACACAATTTGAAATGATTGTTATGGAGAGAATAAGAAAACCACTCCACTATATATTAGTATTATACACGAGTACTATATGGACACAGCTTCATTGACTTAGTGCACCTGCCTTTGGGTTTATGATAGGTGGGCCCAAAATGTGGCTGGCCCACCTGTCATACAGCCAAAAGCAGGTGCAGTTAAGGCACCGGAGCTCAGTCCGTACTACAGTATATATGTAGTACTATATAAGCTGGAGCCTCAGCGCTTGTTAGCTAGAGTATGCACTCTCCACACTCTCACCACACTATATATATATATATATATATATATATATATATATATATATATATATATATATATATAGACACACACACACACACACACTGGAGGCTCAACGTTCCTTTGCTAGGGTTTGCTATATTCACAGTCTCTCACCCAATCACCCTCTTCACCAGATCTAAACAAGACTGTGTTGGCCTCTGTCTCTCTCTCCCCCCTCACAGCTGGTGAAGGAGGCGTCCGGATCCCGTCGCACCGGGAAGGGGAGGAGGTGCAGTGTTTTTTT
>NC_041385.1:12454613-12512186 GCF_002162155.2 Triticum dicoccoides
CCAAGCTAGGAGGTTGTCCCTATATTTACATTTTATCCTATGTGCTAACAAAGAGATATCATGTACAAAATTTCTTCTCCAAGCTCTGAAGCTGGGATTGCCATTCCTAAAGATCTTGCCACTCCTCTGAGTCCAAATATTCCAAGTGGCTGTGAAAACCACTTCAGAAAAGAAAGGGAACCCAAAGTCCTTCCGGGCAGAAAGAGCCATCATGTATGTGGATTGATTTGGATGGGAGATCCAAGAAATACCAAGATAATTCCAAACACGCTGGCTGAAGTTGCAAGTGAAGAAAAGATGCACACGATCCTCGTGGCTAGCCATGTGACATAAAACACAAGTGTCATCTTGCACATTCCAATTCCTACATTGCATCATATCCCTGGTATTCAATCGATTCATTAAAAGGAGCCAGCCAAAGACTTTGAGCTTGAGAGTGCATGAGAATTTCCAATTCCACTTAAGAATGGGGTCAACTACCAAGTGATGGAAATTAAGCTAATAAAAAAGCCTTGATTGAAAATCACCAGACTTAGGAGGCCATATCCTGATGTCCTTCCCTTCGGGGTCCAAATTTATGGGAGCCAAAATAGATTGCAGCAGCTGCACCTCATTAAATGCTTCCACAGACAAGGGCAGGTGTAAATAATCAGACTCAGAAGTCATGTTGAAAAAATCCCTAACCATGATCAAGTCATTAATGACAAATGAATGAAGACGCGGGAATCTTTGTTTCAACGGGACGGTGCTATTATCGACTTTCCAATGATCCAACCAAAAAACCACCGTGTCACCTGCATGCACCTGTGGAGTAGCGCCAATTTACAAAATTTATCATATAGGCTGAGCACGTCACGCCACCAAAAGGAAATGCAGCTCTGAGTCACTTGAGGGGCCAAGGATCCATAATATGTGCTCCAAATTAGATTAACCCAGGGTATGTCCCGCTTGTTAAAGAACTTGAATAAGTGTTTCATAAGCAATGCTTCATTTTGAAGACCCAGGTGAGTAACTCCAAGTCCACCGAATTTCTTAGGCCTGCAAACAAGATTCCAAGCGGCCAAAGACTACCGTGGGGTGTCAGAGTTTCCACGCCAAAGACACTGTCGCATGATCCTCTCAATCTGATTAAGAATGCCTTGGGGCAAAGACAAGGAGCACAAGAAGTAAATCTGCATGGAGGCCAGCACAGATTGTAACAATTGGAGTCTACAACCTTGGTTTAACAAACAAGAGGCAGCTGATAAACGTCTCTTGATGCGGTCTACCAGGGGCAAAAGATCATAGATGGTAGGACGTGAAGTACCCATCGGGAGCCCAAGATATGCGAACAGCATGGTGCCAACTTCACATCCAAGCAACCCAGCAATCCTTAAACCCTCTTCATCAGACATGTTCATAGGAATCAGCGAGGATTTACTGAAGTTGACCTTCAACCCCGTAGACTTAGAAAAATGGCAAGCATCTCCTTGAAAGCCAAGATCTGTGCATCCACAGCAGGCAGAACAATGAGAGTGTCGTCTGTGTATTGTACCATCGGGTAGTCATTGGAACTAGTTGGGATGGGCAGAGTTAAGATGTTTCTAGAACACATCTCATTCACCACTGATTGGAGAAGATCAACCGCAATTACAAAAAGTAGTGGAGATAGTGGGTCACCATGCCAAACTCCAGTGCAACACATAAAATGTTGACCAGGCACTCAATTAAGTAAAACTAAGGAAGATCCAGAGGATAAAAGCCCATTAACCCATCCATTCCAACGATTACCAAAACCCTTACACTGTAGCATTCTGAGAATAGACTCATGCTCAATTGTATCAAAAGCCTTGGTGAAATCAAGCTTGAGCAAAATTATGGGCCGCTTGGAAGCTTTACATTGATGTATATATTCAAAACACCAAGCAAGGCAATCTTGGATTGAACGACAGCGAAGAAAACCATACTGGTTCTTATGTATGCATTTCAGAATCACCTTCTGCAGCCGATTAGCCAAAAGCTTTGTTAAGAACTTTAAGAACGTTGGCCGGAAATCACCAACCACTTCAGGGCTAAGCTTCTTTGGGATGAGGGTAATTAAGGAAGAGTTAAGGCATTCCAGATCACATTTACCATCATAAAAATCCTTGACCAATTGCATAAAGTTAGGCTTTAAAGTTTACCAACATTTCTTCAAAAAGAGCCCAGTGAAGCCATCTGGGCCAGGTGCACGATCGGTGGGCATGTGTTTGATAACTAGCTCAACCTCATCCTCAGTGAAAGGCATAGACAGATATTCCAACCCATCAACTTTGGAAATTAAAGTATCCAAGTCAAAGCCCATTTCAATGCCCTTGGCACGTTCCATCCGCTGTTTAAAATCGGCCCAAAACATTCCCGCCAATTGTTGATGATCTGATATCACCTCTCCCACTTCATTTCTTATCGAGGAAATAGTGTTCCTCCTATACCTCTCTGTTGCCATTGCGTGAAATTTTTTAGTATTCTCTTCACCAATTTTAATAGACCGAATCGTGCAGCGCTGCTTCCAATAAATGAACTGCATGCGTAGAACTTCCTCGAGATGAAGCTTAACAATTCTCCTGAAATTTAGCTCAGGCCAACTCAAGGGCCGGACTTCTTCAAGCTCATCAAGAAATAAAACCACCTTGTTGCAATCTGCAATAAGAGCCTTTACCTTGGATAGATTTAAATGCCACCGTTTGAGAGCATAACGTAAAGCTTTGAACTTGGCAGAGATTGTGGAAGCAATATTAGGTTTCCTCATATGTTTGTTCCAAACACTAGAAACACAATCCAAACAACCAGGGAGATTAACCCAGTAGTTCTTAAACGGAAAACCCTTGCCTTTGGTATGCATGTTGCAACAGTGACAATGCATGGCACGTGATCCGAGGCGATACGTGCAAGCGGCATGACCATGGTATTGGGGTGATCTGTGGTCCAAGCAACCGAAGTAAAAAACCAATCAATTTGTTCGAGCAACGGGTTCGTTTGCATATTAGACCAAGTGGAGGAGGTGCATCGTTCACTCTATCGCCTTCGGCGAGGGAGGCAATCCATTGCCGGCTGCGCTGTTCTCTTTCACCCAGCGCCTGTGCGGGAGGGCCACCGACCCCTTTTTCCTCGCTGCCGTACATAGTGTGGGCAGATGCGGCCTCCCGCCGCACGCCTTGCCACATCCCGACAACCCTAAGGTATAAGTTTATTTGAAACCGTCATTGCTCTAGCTGCATGCGGATCTTTTTCGATTCTGTAGTCGAATCTAGGTCTTGGTTCAAAGAGGAAAGAAGGGTGCGGTGGGGTGGAGCATGAATCTAGGACGTGGTTCAATGAGGAAAGGAGGGAGGGAAAGTAGTATAGACTGGCTATCTAGCCGCTTTGTTGGTCGAAAAGGGAAAAAGGGGGTAACCCAGTACACACATCTGTAAGGAACCGATCTCTTTGTTGAAAAGGGAAAGAAACTGGGGGTCGGGTAGTTTGTGCAGGACTAGATTTGCTGCCCTCACATAGGAAAAAGGTTCAAAGAGAACAAATATGGTACCAACGGAGATATGCTGCTTGGCTACATACTCTGCATCACCCATTTATACGTGTGGAGGCACATGGTGCTGGCATGTCCCATACAACTATTTTGCTGTTGTTAATCTAAGAATGCTGCTGGAAAATTGAAGCAATGCCACTGTTAAAAGTAAATTACATTCTTAATGAATGTTGTTTTAAGAGAATGCCTCTGTTAATATGAATCAATGCAACTGTTTTAGAAATGCTACTATCCTACTTTGTTTTCCATCAAGATAAGTTAGATGCTTCTTTTTGTCGCCGTTTGTTTCATCCTCCTTTATTAGCCAGTAATTTTTTCCTTTTTTTGCCTCTGCTAAAATATGGATATCTATTCAACTTGTTGCTATAGCAAACTTAAACATCACACCGGCGACTTTGCTTGATTTCAGTGCAACTGCACAAAACGAGATTGGATTTCCCATTCGTGTTGGCAGATTCATAGGTTTGGTACTGTTTTAAATAAATGTTGAATTGAAGCTATTGTATTGCTCTCTTTTCCCATTAAGTAGTGAACAAAAATGGTACCAGCCCAAACATGATGCTTGTTGCTTTGTTACAACAAACTCTGCATCACCCCCTTTGTAAGTAGATGGACGCACATGGTGTTGTTGCGCCCACTCTCCCCTAGAACTGTTTATGCTTTTTCTTAATCTAATGCCGCTGGTAAAATTAACCAATGCCACTCTTAGAATTAACTACTGAACTGTTTTAAGAGAATTTCTCTATTAATACGAATCAATGCAACCGTTTTAGAAATGCTACTGTCCTATACTTTGTTTTCCATCAAGATAAGGTAGATGCTTGATAACCCACATGTATAGGGGATCAATTGTAGCCTCTTTCGATAAGTAAGAGTGGCGAACCCAACGAGGAGCTAAAGGTAGAACAAATATTCCCTCAAGTTCTATTGACCACCGATACAGCTCTACGCACGCTTAACATTCGCTTTACCTAAAACAAGTATGAAACTAGAAGTACTTTGCAGGTGTTGTTGGATAGGTTTGCAAGAATATAAAGAGCACGTAAATAAAAGCTAGGGTCTGTTTAGGTAAAGAAGCAATAAAGTTAGTATAGCGAGTGTGGAAAAGTGGTGGTAGGAGTTGCGAAATTGTCCCTAAGCAATTGACTACGTTACTAGACTGATAGCAAGTTTTATGTGGGAGAGGCCACTGCTAGCATGTCATCCCTGACTTGGAATTCTATGCACTTATGATTGGAACTATTAGCAAGCATCCTCAACTACTAACGTTCATTAAGGTAAAACCCAACCATAGCATTAAGATATATTGGTCCCCCTTCAATCCCGTATGCATCAATTTCTATGCTAGGTTGAAGCTTCTGTCACTCTTGCCCTCCAATACATAGTCCTATCAACATACAACTAACCCTATGGTGTGATCCACGCGCGCGCTCATATGATGGGCACCAAAGGACAGCAACATAACCACAAGAAAATTAAACCAATCATAGCAATTCACCAATTACCGATAGGACAACGAAAATCTACTCGGACATCATAGGATGGCAACACATCATTAGATAATAACATGAAGCATAAAGCATCATGTTCAAGTAGAGGGTACAACGGGTTGCGGGAGAGTGGACCGCTGTAGATAGATGGGGGAAGGTGATGAAGATGTTGGTGAAGATGACGGAGGTGTTGGTGTAGATTGCGGCGATGATGATGGCCCCGGTGGCGTTCTGGCGCCACCGGAAGCGAGGGGGAGAGAGCCCCCCTTCTTGTTCTTCTTCCTTGACCTTCTCCCTAGATGAGAGAAGGCTTTCCCCTCTTGTCCTTGGCTTCCCTGGCATGGGAGGGGCGAGAGCCCCTCCGAGATTGGATCTCTCTCTCTGTCTCTCTCTGTTTCTACATTCCCAGATCTGGCCTTTCACCGTTTCTTATACTCCCGGAGATCCGTAACTCCGATTGGATTGAAATTTGAATATGATTTTTACCTGGATATCAGCTTTCTTGTGGCGAATGAAGGGCTCCAACCGCCTTACAGGTTGTCCACGAGGGTCAGGGGCGCTCCCCCTGCCTCGTGCCCCCCTCGGGCATCGTCTCGCGTTGATTCTTCTTCCCAAAATTCATAAATATTCCAAAAAAATCTCCATCAGTTTTTATCCTGTTTGGACTCCGTTTGATATGGGTTTTCTGCAAAACAAAAAACATGCAACAAACAGGAACTGACACTGGGCACTGGATTAAATATGTTAGTCCCAAAAATAGTATAAATTCTGCCAAAAGTTTATGAAAGTTGTATAATATTGGCATGGAACAATCAAAAATTATAGATATGACGGAGACGTATCGGCATCCCCAAGCTTAATTCCTACTCGTCCTCGAGTAGGTAAATGATAAAAAAGATAGTTTTTGATGTGGAATGCTACCTAGCATAATCTTGATCATGTATCTAATCATGGCATGAATATTAAGACACGAGTGATTCAAGGAAATAGTGTATCATTTGACATAAAAACAATAATACTTCAAGCATACTAATAAAGCAATCACGTCTTCTCAAAATAACATGGCCAAAGAAAGTTATCCCTACAAATTCATATGGTCTGGCTATGCTCCATCTTCACCACACAAAATATTTCAATCATGCACAACCCCGGAATTAGCCAAGCAATAGTTTCATACTTTAGTGTTCTCAAACCTTTTCAACTTTCATGCAATACATGAGCATGAGCCATGGACATAGTACTATAGGTGGAATAGAATATGATGGTTGTGGAGAAGACAAAAAGGAGGAAGATAGTCTCACATCAACTAGGCGTATCAACGGGCTATGGAGATGCCCATCAATAGATATCAATGTGAGTGAGTAGGGATTTCGATGCAATAGATGCACTAGAGCTATAAGTGTATGAAAGCTCAAAAGGAAACTAAGTGGGTGTGCATCCAACTTGCTTGCTCACGAAGACCTAGGGCATTTTGGGGAAGCCCATCATTGGAATATATAAGCCAAGTTCTATAATGAAAAGTTCCCACTAGTATATGAAAGTGAAAGCATAGGAGACTCTCTATATGAAGAACATGGTGCTACTTTGAAGCACAAGTGTGGTAAAAGGATAGTAGCATTGCCCCTTCTCTCTTTTTCTCTCTTTTTTTATTTCCTCTTTTTTTATTTTTTGGTGGGCTTCTTTGGCCTCTTTTTTTATTTGGGCTTCTTTGGCCTCTTTTATTTTTCATAAATTCTGGAGACTCATCCCAACTTGTGAGGGAATCATTGCTTCCATCATCCTTTCCTCACATGGGACAATGCTCTAATAATGATGATCATCACACTTTATTTACTTACAAATCAATATTACAACTCAATAAACAAATACATGATGACTCTATGAATGCCTCTGGCAGTGTACCAGGATGTGCAATGATCTAGCATAGCAAAGATATCAAAAAACGGACAAGCCATGAAAATATCATGCTAGCTATCTTACGATCATGCAAAGCAATATGACAATGAACGCTCAAGTCATGTTATGATGATGATGGAAATTGCATGGCAATATATCTCGGAATGGCTATGGAAATGCCATAATAGTTAGGTATGGTGGCTATTTTGAGGAAGGTATATGGTGGGTGTAATGCACCGGTGAAAGTTGCGCGGTACTAGAGAGGCTAGCAATGGTGGAAGGGTGAGAGTGCGTATAATCCATGGACTGAACATTAGTCATAAAGAATTCACATACTTATTGCAAAAGTCTAGAAGCTATTGAAACAAAGTACTACACGCATGCCCCTAGGGGAAGTGTTGGTAGGTGTTAACCATCGCGCGATCCCGACTTCAACACAAAGGACGGCAATCAAAAAATAAATCATGCTCCGACTTAATCACATAACGGTTCACCATACGTGCATGCTTCGGGAATCACAAACCTCAACACAAGTATTTCTACAATCCACATCTACCTACTAGCATGACTCTAATATCACCATCTTTATATCGCAAAACTATTGCAAGGAATCAAACATATCATATTCAGCGATCTACAAGTTTATATAGGATTTTATGACTAACCATGTGAATGACCAATTCCTGTCATCTCTCTAAATAGATATAACTGAAGCAAGAGAGTTTAATTCTTTCTACAAAAGATATGCCCATGCTCTAACAAATATAAGTGAAGCAAATGAGCATTCTACAAATGGCGGTTTTCTATGTGAAGAGAAACAGACAATCCGAACTTCAAATGATATAAGTGAAGCACATGAAGCATTCTATAAAGCCATACTCAAAAGATATAAGTGAAGTGCAATGAGCAATCTATAAATCAACCAAGGACTATCTCATACCAGCATGGTGCATAAAAGAAAAGTGAAAACTAAATGCAAATGACGCTCCAAGATTTGCACATATCGCATGAATGAAACAAATCCGAAAACATACCGATACTTGTTGAAGAAAGATGGGATGCCTTCCGGGGCATCCCCAAGTTTAGACGCTTGAGTCTCCTTGAATATTTACTTGGGGTGCCTCGGGCATCCCCAAGCTTGAGATCTTGCCTCTCCTCCTTCTCCTCACATCGAGACCTCCTTGATCTTCGAACACTTCATCCACACAAAACTTAACAGAAATTTTAGTGGCGGGGTTAGTGAATATGGCAAAGAAATCCCATCATGTACTGCTGTAACATTATTGTATAATTATAAACAAAAATTACCCACTGTATGCTATCACAATTATATGGCCTCAAGTCAAGGAAGCTTCAACAAGAATTCAAACATATGCAAATAATGAAGCTATAACAGCAATATGTGAAAACAGGACAGTCTGTAAAGATTCGAACATCCACCATACTTCTGTAACCCAAACAATTCTGAAAAAAATAGGAAAAAGAAAAAATTTGTATATAAAGACAGTTCAAAAAGTTTCAGATCCGTTTGTCGTTCGAGTAAAAAATGAAAAATCACGCACTACAGCCAAAGTTTTTGTCTTGCACCGCACAAACCAACAAGCAATGTAAACATCCTAAAGGAAAATCTTGGCACATTATTTCTATAATACAATTGAATTGTACAAGGGGATAATTATTTTTGTTGAAAAGTTTCTGTAATTAAGATTCACAAAGCTTCCGTGAGCATGAACAAAGTTCAAGGAGCTCCCCCACTACAACAATGCTTGTCTCTCTCACTTTCACTTTCCTTTTTGAAAAGTTTTGGGTTCCCCTCTTTATTTTTTTGTTTTTAAACTTTATAAAAGCACTCAACAGAAATAAATGACTCTCTAAAACTTCCGGGTTGTCTCCATGGCAGCGCTTTCTTTAAAGCCATTAAGCTAGGCATATAGTACTCAAGTAATGGATCCACCTGGATCCCAAGGTATATCAAAGCCAATTTTAATTAACAATTATTTGTGATTTAGTAGTGAGCACAAAGTAACATATATCATGCAACAACGAAGTCTAACTCTCTTCCTATGCATCGGCATGTCATAAAAGAACAATTCATGCATACATAGTAAAGGCTAATGCATAGTATAAACGTTTCTTGCAATTTTATCATATTGGAAACATAGAGAGGTGGAGATGTAGTTCCTCTCTCATAATAATTGCAAGTAGGGGCAGCAAGCACATGCATATCACATTCATCAAAATTATCATGTGCAACGGTAAAAGGCAACCCATCAATATAATCCTTAATAAGCACAAACTTCTCCGATATGGTGTAGTCGGGAGAATTCAAAAAGATAATAGGACTATCATTTGTGGGTGCAATACAAACAATTTCATGTTTAACATAAGGAACTATAGCAAGTTCATCTCCATAAGCATAATTCATATTGGCATCTTGGCCACAAGCATAGTAAGCATCATCAAAAAGGGATATTTCAAAAGAATCAAAGGGACCATAGCGATTATAATAGCAATCATCATTTGATAAGCACGAAGGGAAATTAAACAATGTATGAGTTGAAGAGTTACTCTCATTAGAAGGTGGGCATGGGTGATCAATCCGCTCTTCCTCCTTTTGTTCTTTGCTCTCCTCCTCATCTTTTTCATCTAATGAGCTCACAGTTTCAGTAATTTCTTCTTCCATAGTTTCTTGCAAAATATTAGTCTCTTCTTGGACATCGGAGACTTTCTCAATAAATGCATCAATATCGGAATTGTATTCATAATTCTCATAACAATATTTATGTATAGCAAAATTTTCAGGTCTGTAAACAGCATCATAAAGATTTTCACACTCTTTAAACAAAGATTCAATTTCATAAGCACCCATAAAAGCAACGAATTATTCTATTTGTTCCACATCATAGTAATCATATATACCATTAGCATAAGAAGCCAATGTTTTATTATCATTAAATTTGCATGAAAAGGGAAGATGTGGAGCATTCATTCTAGAGCAACAAGTATAATCATATCTCAAGCATAGTTGCCGAGCATACCAATGCAACATATGAATTTGATCCCATAATAGTTTCCCTTTTTGAGTCAAGCGATAATCCCTAAAGTATTCACGTTGATCCAACGTGTCTCCCATTAGAAAGTTCAATGGGTTTTTCTCAGGATTATCAAAGTAGTACATAATATCTTTCACATAATGAGCATCGAGGGTTTTAGGAGCTTCCCCATCTCCATGAGTAGCAAGTACGCCTATTTTTTTGGTATTTCGTGTTCCGTATCCATAACTAAGGATAGAGAACAACTTAGAACAGCAAATAAAATCTACTTGGTGATAAAGCAAACAAGCACACACGAGAATATTCACCCCACACTATAACTCCCTGGCAACGGCGCCAGAAAAAGGTCTTGATAACCCACAAGTATAGGGGATCAGTTGTAGCCTCTTTCGATAAGTAAGAGTGTCGAACCCAACGAGGAGCTAAAGGTAGAAAAAATATTCCCTCAAGTTCTATCGACCACCGATACAGCTCTACGCACGCTTAACATTCGCTTTACCTAAAACAAGTATGAAACTAGAAGTACTTTGCAGGTGTTGTTGGATAGGTTTGCAAGAATATAAAGAGCACGTAAATAAAAGCTAGGTTCTGTTTAGGTAAAGAAGCAATAAAGTAAGTATAGCGAGTGTGGAAAAGTGGTGGTAGGAGTTGCGAAATTGTCCCTAAGCAATTGACTACGTTACTAGACCAATAGCAAGTTTTATGTGGGAGAGGCCACTGCTAGCATGTCATCCCTAACTTGGAATTCTATGCACTTATGATTGGAACTATTAGCAAGCATCCTCAACTACTAAAGTTCATTAAGGTAAAACCAAACCATAGCATTAAGATATATTGGTCCCCCTTCAATCCCGTACGCATCAATTTCTATGCTAGGTTGAAGCTTCTGTCACTCTTGCCCTCCAATACATAGTCCTATCAACATACAACTAACCCTATGGTGTGATCCACGCGCGCGCTCATATGATGGGCACCAAAGGACAGCAACATAACCACAAGCAAGTTAAACCAATCATAGCAATTCACCAATTACCGATAGGACAACGAAAATCTACTCGTACATCATAGGATGGCAACACATCATTAGATAATAATATGAAGCATAAAGCACCATGTTCAAGTAGAGGGTACAATGGGTTGCGGGAGAGTGGACCGCTGTAGATAGATGGCAGAAGGTGATGAAGATGTTGGTGAAGATGAGGGAGGTGTTGGTGTAGATTGCAGTGACGATGATGGCCCCGACAGCGTTCCGGCGCCACCGGAAGCGAAGGGGAGAAAGCCCCCCTTCTTCTTCTTCTTCCTTGACCTTCTCCCTAGATGGGAGAAGGGTTTCCCCTCTGGTCCTTGGCTTCCATGGCATGGGAGGGGCGAGAGCCCCTCCGAGATTGGATATGTCTCTCTCTGTTTCTGTGTTCCCAGATCTGGCCTTTCACCGTTTCTTATATTCCCGGAGATCCGTAACTTCGATTGGATTGATATTTGAACACGATTTTTATCCGGATATTAGATTTCTTGCAGCGAAAGAAGGGCTCCAACCGCCTTACGGGGTGTCCACGAGGGTCAGGGGCGCGCCCCCTGTTGTGGAACGTAGTAATTTCAAAAAATTTCCTACGTACACGCAAGATCATGGTGATGGCATAGCAACGAGAGGGGAGAGTGTTGTCCACGTACCCTCGTAGAGCATAAGCGGAAGCGTTATGACAACGCGGTTGATGTAGTCGTACGTCTTCACGATCCGACCGATCCAAGCACCGAACGTACGGCACCTCCGAGTTCAGCACACGTTCAGCTCGATGACGATCCCTGGGCTCCGATCCAGCAAAGCTTCGGGGATGAGTTCCGTCAGCACGACGGTGTGGTGACGATGATGATGCTCTACCGGCGCAGGGCTTCGCCTAAACTCCGCGACGATATGACCGAGGTGGAATATGGTGGAAGGGGGCACCGCACACGGCTAAGGAACGATCCGTAGATCAACTTGTGTGTCTATGGGGTGCCCCCTGCCCCCGTATATAAAGGAGGGAGGGGGGGAGGCCGGCCGGCCCTTGTTGGGCACGCCAGGAGGAGGAGTCCTCCTCCTAGTAGGAGTAGGACTCCTCCTTTCCTACTCCTACTAGGAGGGGAAGGAAGGGGGAGAGGAGGGGAAGGAAAGAGGGGGGCGCCGCCCCCCCTCCTAGTCCAATTCGGACCAGAGGGAGAGGGGGCGCGCGGCCCTTCCTGGCCGCCCCTCTCTCTTCCCACCAAGGCCCATGTGGCCCATTAACTCTCCGGGGGGGTTCCGGTAACCCTCCGGCACTCCGGTTTTCTCCGAAATCACCCGGAACACTTCCGGTGTCTGAATATAGTCGTCCAATATATCAATCTTTATGTCTCGACCATTTCGAGACTCCTCGTCATGTCCGTGATCACATCCGGGACTCCGAACAAACTTCGGTACATCAAAACTTATAAACTCATACTAAAACTGTCATCGTAACGTTAAGCGTGCGGACCCTACGGGTTCGAGAACTATGTAGACATGACCTAGAACTATTCTCGGTCAATAACCAATAGCGGGACCTGGATGCCCATACTGGTTCCTACATATTCTACGGAGATCTTTATCGGTCAAACCACATAACAACATACGTTGTTCCCTTTGTCATCGGTATGTTACTTGCCCGAGATTTGATCGTCGGTATCCAATACCCAGTTCAATCTCGTTACCGGCAAGTCTCTTTACTCGTTCTGTAATGCATCATCCCGTAACCAACTCATTTGGTCACATTGCTTGCAAGGCTTATAATGATGTGCATTACCGAGAGGGCCTAGAGATACCTCTCCGACAATCGGAGTGACAAAACCTAATCTCGAAATACGCCAACTCAACATGTACCTTTCGAGACACCTGTAGTACTCCTTTATAATCACCCAGTTACGTTGTGACGTTTGGTAGTACCCAAAGTGTTCCTCTGGTAAACGGGAGTTGCATATTTCTCATAGTTACAGGAACATGTATAAGTCATGAAGAAAGCAATAGCAGCATACTAAACGATCAAGTGCTAGGCTAACGAAATGGGTCATGTCAATCACATCATTCTTCTAATGATGTGATCCCATTAATCAAATGACAACACATGTCTATGGTTAGGAAACATAACCATCTTTGATTAATGAGCTAGTCAAGTAGAGGCATACTAGTGACTATATGTTTGTCTATGTATTCACACATGTATTATGTTTCCAGTTAATACAATTCTAGCATGAATAATAAACATTTATCATGATATGAGGAAATAAATAACACCTTTATTATTGCCTCTAGGGCATATTTCCTTCAGTCTCCCACTTGCACTAGAGTCAATAATCTAGATTACATAGTAATGATTCTAACACCCATGGAGTCTTGGTGTTGATCATGTTTTGCTCGTGAGAGAGGCTTAGTCAACGGGTCTGCAACATTCAGATCCGTATGTATTTTGCAAATCTCTATGTCTCCCACTTGGACTTGGTCCCGAATGGAATTGAAGCGTCTCTTGATGTGCTTGGTCCTCTTGTGAAATCTGGATTCCTTTGCCAAAGCAATTGCACCAGTATTGTCACAGAAGATCTTCATTGGTCCGGATGCACTAGGTATGACACCTAGATCGGCAACGAACTCCTTCATCCAGACTCCTTCATTTGCTACTTCAGAAGCAACTATGTACTCCGCTTCACATGTAGATCCCACCACGACGCTTTGTTTAAAACTGCACCAACTTACAGCTCCACCGTTTAATAAAAACACGTATCCGGTTTGCGATTTAGAATCGTCCAGATCAGTGTCAAAGCTTGCATCAACGTAACCATTTACGACTAGCTCTTTGTCACCTCCATATACGAGAAACATATCCTTAGTCCTTTTCAGGTATTTCAGGATGTTCTTGACCGCTGTCCAGTGATCCACTCCTGGATTACTTTGGTACCTTCCTGCCAAGCTTATTGCTAAGCATACGTCAGGTCTGGTACACAGCATTGCATACATGATAGAGCCTATGGCTGAAGCATAGGGAACATCTTTCATTTTCTCTCTATCTTCTGATGTGGTCGGGCATTGAGTTTGACTCAACTTCACACCTTGTAGCACAGGCAAGAAACCTTTCTTTGCCTGATCCATTTTGATTTTTTTCAAAATTTTGTCAAGGTATGTGCTTTGTGAAAGTCCTATTAAGCGTCTTGATCTATCTCTATAGATCTTGATGCCCAATATGTAAGCAGCTTCACCGAGGTCTTGCATTGAAAAACTTTTATTCAAGTATCCCTTTATGCTATCCAGAAATTCTATATCATTTCCAATTAATAATATGTCATCTACATATAAAATCAAAAATGCTACAGAGCTCCCACTCACTTTCTTGTAAATACAGGCTTCTCCAAAAGTCTGTATAAAACCATATGCTTTGATCACACTATCAAAACGTTTATTCCAACTCCGAGATGCTTGCACCAGTCCATAAATGGATCGCTGGAGCTTGCACACTTTGTTAGCACCTTTTGGATCAACAAAACCTTCTGGTTGCATCATATACAACTCTTCTTCCAGAAATCCATTCAAGAATGCAGTTTTGACATCCATTTGCCAAATTTCATAATCATGAAATGCAGCAATAGCTGACATGATTCAGACAGACTTAAGCATCGCTACAGGTGAGAAAGTCTCATCGTAGTCAACCCCTTGAACTTGTCAAAAACCTTTCGCAACAAGTCGAGCTTTATAGACAGTTACATTACCATCACCGTCAGTCTTCTTCTTAAAGATCCATTTATTCTCAATGACTTGCCGATCGTCGAGCAAGTCAACCAAAGTCCATACTTTGTTTTCATACATGGATCCCATCTCAGATTTCATGGCCTCTAGCCATTTTGCGGAATCTGGGCTCATCATCGCTTCCTCATAGTTCATAGGTTCATCATGGTCAAGTAACATGACTTCCAGAATAGGATTACCATACCACTCTGGTGCGGATCTTACTCTGGTAGACCTACGAGGTTCAGTAGAAACTTGATCTCAAGTTTCATGATCAATATCATTAGCTTCCTCACTAGTTGGTGTAGTTGTCACACGAACCGGTTCTTGTGATGAACTACTTTCCAACAAGGGAGTAGATACAGTTATCTCATCAAGTTCTACTTTCCTCCCACTCACTTCTTTCGAGAGAAACTCCTTCTCTAGAAAGGATCCGATTTTAGCAACGAAAATCTTGCCCTCAGATCTGTGATAGAAGGTGTACCCAATAGTCTCTTTTGGGTATCCTATGAAGACACACTTCTCCGATTTGGGTTCGAGCTTATCTGGTTGAAGTTTCTTCACATAAGCATCGCAGCCCCAAACTTTAAGAAACGACAACTTTGGTTTCTTGCCAAACCACAGTTCATAAGGCGTCGTCTCAACGGATTTTGATGGTGCCCTATTTAACGTGAATGCGGCCGTCTCTAAAGCATAACCCCAAAATGACAGCGGTAAATCAGTAAGAGACATCATGGATCGCACCATATCTAGTAAAGTACGATTACGACGTTCGGACACACCATTTCGTTGTGGTGTTCCGGGTGGCGTGAGTTGCGAACTATTCCGCATTGTTTCAAGTGTAGACCAAACTCGTAACTCAAATATTCTCCTCCGCGATCAGCTCGTAGAAACTTTATTTTCTTGTTACGATGATTTTCCACTTCACTCTGAAATTCTTTGAACTTTTCAAATGTTTCAGACTTATGTTTCATTAAGTAGATATACCCATATCTGCTCAAATCATCTGTGAAGGTGAGAAAATAACGATACCCGCCGCGAGCCTCAACATTCATTGGACCACAAACATCAGTATGTATGATCTCCAACAAATCAGTTGCTCGCTCCATAGTTCCGGAGAACGGCGTTTTAGTCATCTTCCCCATGAGGCACGCTTTGCAAGTACCAAGTGATTCATAATCAAGTGATTCCAAAAGCCCATCAGTATGGAGTTTCTTCATGCGCTTTACACCGATATGACCTAAACGGCAGTGCCACAAATAAGTTGCACTATCGTTATCAACTCTGCATCTTTTAGTTTCAACACTATGAATATGTGTATCACTACTATCGAGATTCAATAAAAATAGACCACTCTTCAAGGGTGCATGACCATAAAAGATATTACTCATATAAATAGAACAACCTTTATTCTCTGATTTAAATGAATAACCGTCTCGCATCAAACAAGATCCAGATATAATGTTCATGCTCAACGCTGGCACCAAATAACAATTATTTAGGTCTAAAACTAATCCCGATGGTAGATGTAGAGGTAGCGTGCCGACCGCGATCACATCGACTTTGGAACCATTTCCCATGCGCATCGTCACCTCGTCCTTAGCCAATCTTCGCTTAATTCGTAGTCCCTGTTTCGAGTTGCAAATATTAGCAACAGAACCAGTATCAAATACCCAGGTGCTACTGCGAGCATTAGTAAGGTACACATCAATAACATGTATATCACATATACCTTTGTTCACTTTGCCATCCTTCTTATCCGCCAAATACTTGGGGCAGTTCCGCTTCCAGTGTCCAGTCTGCTTGCAGTAGAAGCACTCAGTTTCAGGCTTAGGTCCAGACTTGGGTTTCTTCTCTTGAGCAGCAACTTGCTTGCTGTTCTTTTTAAAGTTCCCCTTCTTCTTCCCTTTGCCCTTTTTCTTGAAACTGGTGGTCTTGTTAACCATCAACACTTGATGCTCCTTTTTGATTTCTACCTCCGCAGCCTTTAGCATTGCGAAGAGCTCGGGAATAGTCTTGTTCATCCCTTGCATATTATAGTTCATCATGAAGCTCTTGTAGCTTGGTGGCAGTGATTGGAGAATTCTGTCAATGACACTATCATCAGGTAGATTAACTCCCAGTTGAATCAAGTGATTATTATACCCAGACATTTTGAGTATGTGTTCACTGACAGAACTATTCTCCTCCATCTTGCAGCTATAGAACTTATTGGAGACTTCATATCTCTCAATCCGGGCATTTGCTTGAAATATTATCTTCAACTCCTGAAACATCTCATATGCTCCATGACGTTCAAAACATCGTTGAAGACCCGGTTCTAAGCCGTAAAGCATGGCACACTGAACTATCGAGTAGTCATCAGCTTTGCTCTACCAGACGTTCTTAATGTCGTTAGTTGCATCAGCAGCAGGCCTGGCACCCAGCGGTGCTTCCAGGACATAACTTTTCTGTGCAGCAATGAGGATAATCCTTAGGTTACGGACCCAGTCCGTGTAATTGCTACCATTATCTTTCAACTTTGCTTTCTCAAGGAACGCATTAAAATTTAACAGAACAACAACACGAGCCATCTATCTACAAACAAACATAGACAAGCAAAATACTATCAGGTACTAAGTTCATGATAAATTTAAGTTCAATTAATCATATTACTTAAGAACTCCCACTTAGACAGACATCTCTCTAGTCATCTAAGTGATCACGTGATCCAAATCAACTAAACCATGTCCGATCATCACGTGAGATGGAGTAGTTTCAATGGTGAACATCACTATGTTGATCATATCTACTATATGATTCACGTTCGACCTTTCGGTCTCCGTGTTCTGAGGCCATATATGTATATGCTAGGCTCGTCAAGTATGACCTGAGTATTCAGGGTGTGCAACTGTTTTGCACCCGTTGTATTTGAACGTAGAGCCTATCACACCCGATCATCACGTGGTGTCTCAGCACGAAGAACTTTCGCAACGGTGCATACTCAGGGAGAACACTTCTTGATTATTAAGTGAGAGATCATCTTAAAATGCTACCGTCAATCAAAGCAAGATAAGATGCATAAAGGATAAACATCACATGCAATCAATATAAGTGATATGATATGGCCATCATCATCTTGTGCTTGTGATCTCCATCTTCGAAGCACCGTCGTGATCACCATCGTCACCGGCGCGACACCTTGATCTCCATCGTAGCATCGTTGTCGTTACACCATCTATTGCTTCTACGACTATCGCTACCGCTTAGTGATAAAGTAAAGCAATTACAGGGCGTTTGCATTTCATACAATAAAGCGACAACCATATGGCTCCTGCCAGTTGCCGATAACTTCAGTTACAAAACATGATCATCTCATACAATAAAATATAGCATCACGTCTTGACCATATCGCATCACAACATGCCCTGCAAAAACAAGTTAGACGTCCTCTACTTTGTTGTTGCAAATTTTACGTGGCTGCTACGGGCTTAGCAAGAACCGTTCTTACCTACGCATCAAAACCACAACGATAGTTTGTCAAGTTGGTGCTGTTTTAACCTTCGCAAGGACAGGGCGTAGCCACACTCGGTTCAACTAAAGTGAGAGAGATAGACACCCGCCGGTCACCTTTAAGCAACGAGTGCTCATAGCGGTGAAACCAGTCTCACGTAAGCGTACGCGTAATGTAGGTCCGGGCCACTTCATCTCACAATGCCACTGAACCAAAGTATGACATGTTGGTAAGCAGTATGACTTATATCGCCCACAACTCACTTGTGTTCTACTCGTGCATATAACATCAACGCATAAAACCTAGGCTCGGATGCCACTGTTGGGGAACGTAGTAATTTCAAAAAAATTCCTACATACACGCAAGATCATGGTGATGGCATGGCAACGAGAGGGGAGAGTGTTGTCCACGTACCCTTGTAGACTGTAAGCGAAAGCGTTATGACAACGCGGTTGATGTAGTCGTATGTCTTCACGATCCGACCGATCCAAGCACCGAACGTACGGCACCTCCGAGTTCAGCACACGTTCAGCTCGATGACGATCCCCGGGCTCCGATCCAGCAAAGCTTCGGGGATGAGTTCCGTCAGCACGACGACGTGGTGACGATGATGATGCTCTACCGGCGCAGAGCTTCGCCTAAACTCCGCGACGATATGACCGAGGTGGAATATGGTGGAAGGGGGCACCGCACACGGCTAAGGAATGATCCGTAGATCAACTTGTGTGTCTATGGGGTGCCCCTGCCCCCGTATATAAAGGAGGGAGGGGGGAGGCCGGCCGGCCCTTGTTGGGCGCGCCAGGAGGAGGAGTCCTCCTCCTAGTAGGAGTAGGACTCCTCCTTTCCTACTCCTATTAGGAGGGGAAGGAAGGGGGAGAGGAGGGGAAGGAAAGAGGGGGGCGCCGCCCCCATCGTAGTCCAATTCGGACCAGAGGGAGAGGGGGCGCGCGGCCCTTCCTGGCCGCCCCTCTCTCTTCCCACCAAGGCCCATGTGGCCCATTAACTCTCCAGGGGGGGGGGGTTCCGGTAACCCTCCGGCACTCCGGTTTTCTCCGAAACCACCCGGAACACTTCCGGCGTCCGAATATAGTCGTCCAATATATCTATCTTTATGTCTCGACCATTTCGAGACTCCTCGTCATGTCCGTCATCACATCCAGGACTCCGAACAAACTTCGGTACATCAAAACTTATAAACTCATAATAAAACTGTCATCGTAACGTTAAGCGTGTGGACCCTATGGGTTCGAGAACTATGTAGACATGACCTAGAACTATTCTCGGTCAATAACCAATAGCGGGACCTGGATGCCCATACTGGTTCCTACATATTCTATGAAGATCTTTATCGGTCAAACCGCATAACAACATACGTTGTTCCCTTTGTCATCGGTATGTTACTTGCCCGAGATTTGATCGTCGGTATCCAATACCTAGTTCAATCTCGTTACCGGCAAGTCTCTTTACTCGTTCCGTAATGCATCATCCCGTAACCAACTCATTTGGTCACATTGCTTGCAAGGCTTATAATGATGTGCATTACCGAGAGGGCCCAGAGATACCTCTCAGACAATCGGAGTGACAAAACCTAATCTCGAAATACGCCAACTCAACATGTACCTTTGGAGACACCTGTAGTACTCCTTTATAATCACCCAGTTACGTTGTGACGTTTGGTAGTACCCAAAGTGTTCCTCTGGTAAACGGGAGTTGCATATTTCTCATAGTTACAGGAACATGTATAAGTCATGAAGAAAGCAATGGCAGCATACTAAACGATCAAGTGCTAGGCTAACGAAATGGGTCATATCAATCACATCATTCTTCTAATGATGTGATCCCATTAATCAAATGAAAACACATGTCTATGGTTAGGAAACGTAACCATCTTTGATTAATGAGCTAGTCAAGTAGAGGCATACTAGTGACTATATGTTTGTCTATGTATTCACACATGTATTATGTTTCCGGTTAATACAATTCTAGCATGAATAATAAACATTTATCATGATATGAGGAAATAAATAATAACTTTATTATTGCCTCTAGGGCATATTTCCTTCACCCCCTGCCTCGTGGCCCCCTCGGGCATCGTTTCGCGTTGATTCTTCTTCCCAAAATTCATAAATATTCCATAAAAAATCTCCGTCAGTTTTTATCCCGTTTGGACTCCGTTTGATATGGGTTTTCTGCGAAACAAAAAACATGCAACAAACAGGAACTGGCACTGGGCACTGGATCAAATATGTTACCCAAAAATTGTATGAATGTTGCCAAAAGTATATGAAAGTTGTATAATATTGGCATGAAACAATAAAAAATTATAGATATGACGGAGACGTATCAATGCTTCTTTTTGTGGCTGCATGTTTCATCCTCCTTTATTGGCCAGTAATTGTTTCCTTTTTTGCCTTTGTTAAAACAAAGATATCTATTCAACTTGTTGCTATAGCGAACTTAAATGACACACCGGCGACTTTGCTTGATTTCAGTGCAACTGCACAAAACGAGATTGGATTTCCTATTCGTGTTGGTAGATTCGTATTTTATCTTGTCTGTCTCATGAAAGGTCAGTACAAGCCTTCATCCACATGATTGTGCAGTGTGCTTTGAGATGCTGTGCTACTCGTATTGGTACTGTTTTGGATAAACGTTGAATTGAAGCTATTGAACTGTTGTCTTTTACCATTAAGTAGTGAACAAAAATGGGACCAACACAGACATGATGCTTGTTGCTTTGTTACAACAAACTCTGCATCACCCCCATTATAAGTAGATGGAAGCACATGGTGTTGTTGCGCCCACTATCCCCTGGAACAGTTTATGCTTTTTCTTAATCTAATGCCACTCGTAAAATTAAGCAATGCCACTCTCAGAATTAACTACTGAATCTTAGTTCAAAACTGCAACACTTGTTAGGGATTGGTAGGATTACCATTTTTGTGGCCGCATGTTTCATCCTCCTTTATTGGCCAGTAATTGATTCCTTTTTTGCCTATATTAAAACAGGGATATCTATTCAACTTTGCTATTACGACATTTTGCTTCGCTACGCGAAACACTTATGTTTTAAGAGTGTTTTGTGCAGTTCAACTTGAATGTCACACCGGCGACTTTGCATAATTTTGGTGGAACGGCACAAAAGGAGATCATGTATTTTCATATATGTCTTGGGATTTCTTTCAGCTCTTCCTCCCAAGTTGTTTCAAATCTTGGTCAAGAAAGTTCAGTACCGACTTTCATCCACATGATGCTGCAATGTGCTTTGAGATGTTGTGCTACTTGTATTGGTACTGTTTTCGATAAATGTTGAATTGAAGCTATTGAACTGCTGTCTTTTACCATTAAGTGGGCAAAAGTTGTTCCACCCCACACATGATGCTTGTTTCTTTTTTACAACAAAACTCTGCATCACCCCCTTTATAAGTAAATGGAAGCACACGCTGTTGTTGTGCCCACTCTCCCCTGGAACTGTTTATGATTTTTGTTAATCTAATGCCATTGGTTAAATTAAGAAATGCCACTCTCAGAATTAACTACCGAATCTTAGTTCAAAACTGCAACACTTGTTAAGGATTGGCGGGATTACCATTTTTGTGGCCGCATGTTTCATCCTCCTTTATTGGCCAGTAATTGATTCCTTTTTTGCCTTTGTTAAAACAAGGATATCTGTTCAACTTGTTGCTATTGCAACATTTTGCTTTGCTTAATTTTGGTGGAACTGCACAAAAGAAGACCGGATTTCCATATATATGTTGAGATCTCCCTCAGGTCTTCCTCACGAGTTGTTTCAAATCTTGGTCTTGAAAGGTCAGTATCGACTTTCCTCAAAATTAACTACTGAATCTTAGTTCAAAACTACAACACTTGTTAGGGATTGGTGGGATTACGGTTTTTGTGGCCGCATGTTTCATCCTCCTTTATTGGCCAATAATTGATTCCTTTTTTGCCTTTGTTAAAACAGGGATATCTATTCAACTTGTTGCTATTGCGACATTTTGCTTCGCTTAATTTTGGTGGAACTGCACAAAATGAGACCGAATTTCCATATATGTGTTGAGATCTCTTTTAGATCTTCCTCAGGAGTTGTTTCAATTCTTGGTCTTGAAAGGTCAGTACCGACTTTCCTCAGATAAACTACTGAATCTTAGTTCAAGACTGCAACACTTGTTAGGGATCGGCGGGAGTACCTGTTTAAGAAATGTATTTGTCACATAATGTCTCTGTTATTATATATCAGTTATAGTGTTTTACAAATGGTACTATCCTGCTTTGTAGTTCTTTCTACATATTTAACCAAGGTATTGTTAAGATAATGTCTTGATAACCCACCAGTGTAGGGGATCGCAACAGCTTTCGAGGGTAAAGTATTCAACCCAAATTTATTGATTCGACACAAGGGGAGCCAAAGAATATTATTGAGTATTAGCAGTTGAGTTGTCAATTCAACCACACCTGGATAACTTAGTATCTGCAGCAAAGTATTTAGTAGCAAAGTAGTATGATAGTAATGGTAACAGTGGCAAAAGTAAAGATAATAGTTTTTGTAGTAGTTGTAACAGTAGCAACGGAAAAGTAAATAAGCAAAGCACAAGATGTGAAAAGCTCGTAGGCATTGGATCAGTGATGGATAATTATGTTGGATGCAATTCCTCATGTAATAGCTATAACATAGGGTAACACAGAACTAGCTCCAGTTCATCAATGTAATGTAGGCATGTATTCCAAATATAGTCATACGTGCTTATGGAAAAGAACTTGCATGACATCTTTTGTCCTACCCTCCCTGGCAGCGGGGTCCTAGTGGAAACTAAGGGATATTAAGGCCTCCTTTTAATAGAGAACCGGAACAAAGCATTAGCACATAGTGAATACATGAACTCCTCAAACTACGGTCATCACCGAGAAGTATCCCGATTATTGTCACTTCGGGGTTGTCGGATCATAACACATAATAGGTGACTATAGACTTGCAAGATAGGATCAAGAACACACATATATTCATGAAAACATAATAGGTTCAGATCTGAAATCATGGCACTCGGGCCCTAGTGACAAGCATTAAGCATAGCAAAGTCATAGCAACATCAATCTCAGAACATAGTGGATACTAGGGATCAAACCCTAACAAAAATAACTTGATTACATGGTAAATCTCATCCAACCCATCACCGTCCAGCAAGCCTACGATGGAATTACTCATGCACGGCGGTGAGCATCATGAAATTGGTGATGGAGGATGGTTGATGATGACAACGGCGACGAATCCCCCTCTCCGGAGCCCCGAACGGACTCCAGATCAGCCCTCCCGAGAGAGATTAGGGCTTGGCGACGGCTCCGTATCGTAAAACGTGATGAAACTTTCTGTCTGATTTTTTTCTCCATGAAACAGAATATATGGAGTTGGAGTTGAGGTCGGTGGAGCCTCAGAGGGCCCACGAGACAGGGGGGCGCGCCCAGGGGGAGGGCGCGCCCTCCACCCTCGTGGACAGGTTGTGGGCCCCCTGGTCTTGATTCTTTTGCCAGTATTTTTTATATTTTCCAAAACTTGTCTCCGTGGATTTTCAGGTCATTCCGAGAACTTTTGTTTTCTATACATAAAACAACATCATGGGAGTTCTGCTGAAAACAGCGTCAGTCCGGGTTAGTTTCATTCAAATCATGCAAGTTAAAGTCCAAAACAAGGGCAAAAGTGTTTGGAAAAGTAGATACGTTGGAGACGTATCAACTCCCCCAAGCTTAAACCTTTGCTTGTCCTCAAGCAATTCAGTTGATAAACTGAAAGTGATAAAGAAAAACTTTTACAAACTCTGTTTGCTCTTGTTGTTGTAAACATGTAAAGCCAGCATTCAAGTTTCAACAAATATCATGAACTAACCATACTCACAATAACACTTAGGCCTCACAATTACTCATATCAATGGCATAATCAGCTAGTAAGCCATAATAATAAAACTCGAATGAGAACACTTTCTCAAAACAATCATAATATGATATAACAAAATGGTATCTCGCTAGCCCTTTCTGAGACCGCAAAACATAAATGCAGAGCACCTTTAAAGATCAAGGACTGACTAAACATTGTAATTCATGGTAAAAGAGATCCAGTCAAGTCATACCCAATATAAACCAATAGTAATGAATGCAAATGACAGTGTACTCTCTAGCGGGTGCTTTTTGATAATAAGGTGATGACTCAACATAAAAGTAAATGGATAGGCCCTTCACAGAGGGAAGCAGGGATTTGTAGAGGTGCCAGAGCTCGATTTTAAAATAGAGATTGAATAACATTTTGAGCGGCATACTTTCACTGTCAACACAACAACTATGAGATGGATGTATCTTCCATACTACATGCATTATAGGCAGTTCCCAACCAGAATGGTAAAAGTTTATACTCCCCCACCACCAACAAGCATCAATCCATGGCTTGCTTGAAACAACGAGTGCCTCCAACTAACAACAGCCCTGGGGGAGTTTTGTTTAATTATATTGATTTGCTTTGATCTTTTTGGATCATGGGACTGGGCATCCCGGTTACCGGCCCTTTCTCATGAATGAGGAGTGGAGTACACTCCTCTTGAGAATAACCCACCTAGCATGGAAGATATAGGCATCCCTAGTTGAAACATGAGCTGCTCGAGCATACAAAACAGAATTTCATTTGAAGGTTTGGAGTTTGGCACATACAAATTTACTTGGAACAGCAGGTAAATACCGCATATAGGAAGGTATGGTGGACTCATATGGAACAACTTTGGGGTTTATGGAGTTTGGATGCACAAGCAGTATTCCCGCTTAGTACAGGTGAAGGCTAGCAAAAGACTGGGAAGCGACCAACTGAGGGAGCGACAACAGTCATAAACATGCATTAAAATAAATTCACACCGAATACAAGCATGAGTAGGATATAATCCACCATGAACATAAATATCATGAAGGCTATGTTGATTTGTTTCAACTACATGCGTGAACATGTGCCAAGTTGAGTCACTCAATTCATTCAAAAGAGGATACCATCTCATCATACCACATCATAATCATTTTAATAGCATGTTGGCATGCAAGGTAAACCATTATAACTCATAGCTAGTCAAGCATGGCACAATCAACTATAATCTCTAAATGTCATTGCAAATATGCTTACTTCATAATAAGCTGAATCAAGAACGATGAACTCATCATATTTACAAAAACAAGAGAGGTCGAGTTCATACCAGCTTTTCTCATCCCAATCAGTCCATCATATATCATCATTATTGCCTTTCACTTACACTACCGAACGATGTGTATAATAGTAATAGTGCACGTACATTGGACTAAACTGGAATCTGCAAGCATTCAACTCAAGAGAGAAGACAGAGTAATATAGGCTCTAATTTAAATCAACAATCATGCATATGAGAGCCACTAAGAATTTTCAATATGGTCTTCTATTCTCGACCCCCAAAGGAAAGAAAAGAAATAAAACTATTTACACGGGAAACCACCCAACAAGAAGAACGAGAAATCTTTTTGGGTTTTCATTTTAATTTCTACTACAAGCATGTAAATTAAACTAACTAATTTTTTTGTTTTTCTTAAGGTTTATCAAACACACAAGAAGAAAGCTAGAAAAAGAAAATTAAACTAGCATGGATAATACAATGAAAGAGTATGACCACCGACAACTAGAATAGTGTGTGAACATGAATGTAAAGTCGGTGAGAAATACATACTCCCCCAAGCTTAGGCTTTTGGCCTAAGTTGGTTTATTGCCAAGGACCGCGACTACTCTCCCCGGTGTACTGAGAGGTGTAATTAGGATACCACTGGCTGGCCATCTTCAGGTCCCACTGGTAGGATGATGCACGATAAGGATCTAGTGAAGGCTCCGGCTCAGGCTCAGGCTCTGGAGTGGACGCTTGACCTCGATGAGCATACACCGCTCCCGGCGTGACAAGAAAATTATCTGCAGTAAAATCAAACAACAGAGGCGCAGGCAGAATAATAGTCTCATTGTGTTTCTTATTAAATCTCAGGTTATACAGAAGCATCTTATCTTCGTTGTCGACAATAAACTCATGCACTACCATGCTCCTGTAATCTAAAATGTAAGGAGGAAATATTGTCTCCTCTTTCTCATGGTTCCTAATAGGTATCTCAAAATATCTAGCAAGACGTGCAGCATAGATACCTCCAAAGATGGGGCCTTTTGTATGATTCAGGCTTAGTCGTTTAGCAATGACCGCATCCATACTAAAACTATTATCTCCAAACAAGGCATGGTGAAGAATAATAATATCAGGAACATTGAAGTTTCCACTATTTCCACGACCAATCAAGCATCTACTAGCAAATATGGCAAAGTAGCATAAAACAGGAAAGTGTATGCTAGAGATTCTCGCATCGGAACCCTTCTTTGGATCCCCTACAGTGATAGTGTTAACAAAGCCATCCACATCTTTTCGATGTGGTTCCTCTAATTTTGCCTCAAAGGGTATCCTATATACCGCGCAAAAATTATGTAAAGACATTTCCCTGAATTCATCATATAAATGAAATGATACTGAAGGCAGTGACTTCTTAGGATAATAATAAAAGTTTTGCACGAAAGTATTGGTGAGTAAGAGATACTGATCGATCCAGTCGTGGAGGAAATCGGTGAGGCCTGCATTCTCGATCAAAGAATAAAAGTCTTCATAAATTCCAGCTTCTCTCAAGAAATTGTCAGAGGGCCATTCACACGGCCGTACTTCCGCTATGCGAGGAAGATTATATTTGGCCTTTTCCTTCTCTCTAGCTTGTTTTTCCTGGGAGCCTTGGCTAGAAGAGCCCCTCAAAAATCTCCTTAACATTTTCTGATTTTTTTTGAAATTTTAGTAACTTCAAAATAAAAGTGAATAAAACTAAACAAGATTGGTAACAACTACTCCTACAAGTTCCTAGAGCCTATATCATGCCTTAGGATTACTTGGGACCTCATAAATTTAACCTGCAAGCTTAAGAACAAGGTCACCTATGCAGCAAAAAATTGCAATGAATAAAGCACTAGAACAAAAACTAATTGGACCAATGGAGGAGTCACATACCAAGCAACAATCTCCCAAAGCAGTTTTGTGAATGGAGCTTTGAGCAAGGAGATCGAAAATCGTAGCAAAATGAGCTAGAAATCGTGCTTGAGCTGGATGGGGATTTTTTTGGGAAGAAGATAGAGTGTGTGGGTGCAGGAATAAGTGGAGGGGGCCACCATGGGCCCAGGAGACAAGGGAGCACGCCCAGGGGGTGTGGGCGCGCCCTCCACCCTCGTGGCCAGGTGCTTGCCCCTCCTGCAGTGTTTTTAGTGCCTAAAATCCTCAAATATTCCATAAAAAATCATACTAAATTTGCAGGGCATTTGGAGCACTTTTATTTTTGGGATATTTTTTATTGCACGGATAATTCAGAAAACAGACGGATAATACTATTTTTGCTTTATTTATTCTAAATAACAGAAAGTAAAAGGAGGGTACAGAAGGTTGTGCCTTCTAGTTTCATCCATCTCATGATCATCAAAATGAATCCACTAACAAGGTTGATCAAGTCTTGTTAACAAACTCATTCTGAATAACACGGAACCAGAGAAATTTCGAATAACAATAAGTTACCTCAACGGGGATATGAACATCCCCAACAATAAGAATATCATACTTTTTCTTGACAATAGGAAGAGGAAATTCAAAACCTCCAATAATGATAGTTGGATTTTTTCCAATAGAATTGATGCTATGAACTTGAGAATGTTTCCTAGGAAAGTGCACCATATGCTCATTACCATTAACATGAAAAGTGACATTGCCTTTGTTGCAATCAATAACAGCCCTTACAGTATTCAAAAAGGGTCTACCAAGGATAATAGACATACTATCGTCCTCGGGAATATCGAGAATAACAAAGTCCATTAAGATAGTGACATTTGCAACCACAACAGGCACATCCTCACAAATGCCAACAGGTATAGCAGTTGATTTATCAGCCATTTGCAAAGATATTTTAGTAGGTGTCAACTTACTCAATTCAAGTGTATGATATAAAGAGAGAGGCATAACACTAACACCGGCTCAAAGATCACATAAAGTAGTTTTAACATAATTTCTTTTAATGGAGCATGGTATAGTTGGTACTCCCGGATCTCCAAGTTTCTTTGGAATTCCACCTTTAAAAGTGTAATTAGCAAGCATGGTGGAAATTTTAGCTTCCGGTATTTTTCTTTTGTTTGTAATGATACCCTTCATATATTTAGCATAAGGATTTACTTTAAGCATATTGGTTAAGCGCATACGTAAGAAGATAGGTCTAATCATTTCAGCAAAGCGCTCAAAATCCCCATCATCCTTTGTCTTGGATGGTTTAGGAGGAAAGGGCATGGGTTTCTGAACCCATAGTTCTCTTTCTCTACCGTGCTTCCTAGCAACAAAATCACTCTTATCATAACGTTGATTCTTTGATTGTGGGTTATCAAGATCAACAACAGGTTTAATCTCTACTTCATTATTTTTGCTAGGTTGAGCATCAACATGAATATTATCATTAACGTTATCACCAGGTTCATGTTCATCACATGATTGTGTTTCAGTATCATAAATAGAAATGTCATTGGGATTCTCAGGTGTGTCTACGACGGGTTCACTAGAAGCATGCAAAGTCCTATCGTTTTTCTTTTTCTTCTTTTTGGAAGAACTAGGTGCCTCTAAATTATTTCTCTGAGAATCTTGCTCGATTCTCTTAGGGTGGCCTTCAGGATACAAAGGTTCCTGAGTCATTCTACCAGTTCTAGTAGCCATTCTAACAGCAAAGTCAGGTTTATTATTTAATTCATGGAGCAAATCATTTTGAGCTTTAAGTACTTGCTCAGCTTGAGTATCAACCATAGAAGCATATTTGCTAATGAGTTTAAGTTCACTTTTAACTCTAGCCGTATAATCACTCAAGCATCCTATTTCAAAAGCATTATTCTTTAACTCTCTACCCACATAAGCATTGAAACTTTCTTGTCTAGCCATAAAGTCATCAAATTCATCTAGGCATGGGCTATGAAATTTAGTAAACGGAATTTCAACTTTATCATATCTATAGAGAGAATTTACCTTTACTACCTGTGTTGGGTTATCAAGACAATGTGTTTCTTTGACAGGCGGTATATTAAGACCATGTATTTCTTCAATAGGTGGTAAATTCTTAACATCTTCAGCTTTAATACCTATTTCTTTCCTTGATTTCTTTGCCTCTTGCATATCTTCAGGACTGAGAAATAAAACACCTCTCTTCTTCGGAGTGGGTTTAGGAATAGGCTCAGGAGTTGGCTCAATTGGTTCAGGAATTGCCTCAGGAATTGGCTCAGGAAGAGTCCAATTATTTTCATTAGTCAACATATTATTCAATAGTAATTCAGCTTCGTCGACTGTTCTTTCCTCGAAAACACAACCAGCACAACTATCCAAGTAGTCCTTGGAAGCATCGATTAGTCCATTATAAAAGATATCAAGTATTTCATTTTTTTAAGAGGATGATCAGGCAAAGCATTAAGTAATCGGAGAAGCCTCCCCCAAGCTTGTGGGAGACTCTATTCTTTGATTTGCACAAAATTATATATTTCCCGCAAGGCGGCTTGTTTCTTATGAGTAGGGAAATATTTAGCATAGAAGTAATAAATCATATCCTGGGGACTACGCACACAACCAAGATCAAGAGAATTAAACCAAGTCTTAGCATCACCCTTTAATGAGAATAGAAATATTTTAAGGATATAATAATAGCGAGACCTCTCATCATTAGTAAACAGTGTGGATATATCATTTAACTTGGTAAGATGTGCCACAACAGTTTCAGATTCAAGGCCATAAAAAGGATCAGATTCAACCAAAGTAATAATTTCAAGATCAACAGAGAATTCATAATCCTTATCAGTAACACAGATAGGTGAAGTAGCAAAAGCAGGGTCAGGTTTCATTCTAGCATTAAGAGATTGCTGCTTCCATTTAGCTAATAACTTTTTAAGATCATATCTATCTTTGCAAGCAAAAATAGCTCTAACAGCTTCCTCCTCCATAACATAACCCTCAGGAACGACAGTTAATTCACAATCAGGGGGAGAACTTTCATCATCACTATCATCAATAATAGCATCTTCAATAATTTCATTCTCTCTAACCCTAGCAAGTTGTTCATCAAGAAATTCACCTAATGGCACAGTAGTATCACGCACAGAAGTAGTTTCATCATAAGTATCATGCATAGCAGAAGTGGCATCATCAATAACATGCGACATATCAGAATTCATAGCAGTAGCAGGTTTAGGTGTCGCAAGCTTACTCAAAATAGAAGGAGAATCTAGTGCAGAGCTAGATGGCAGTTCCTTACCTCCCCTCGTAGTTGAGGGGAAAATCTTGGTTCTTTCGTCTTTCAAGTTCCTCATAGTGATCAACAGATATAAATCCCAAGTGACTCAAAGAATAGAGCTATGCTCCCCGACAACGGCGCCAGAAATTAGTCTTGATAACCCACAAGTGTAGGGGATCGCAACAGCTTTCGAGGGTAAAGTATTCAACCCAAATTTATTGATTCGACACAAGGGGAGCCAAAGAATATTACTGAGTATTAGCAGTTGAGTTGTCAATTCAACCACACCTGGATAACTTAGTATCTGCAGCAAAGTATTTAGTAGCAAAGTAGTATGATAGTAATGGTAACAGTGGCAAAAGTAAAGATAATAGTTTTTGTAGTAGTTGTAACAGTAGCAACGGAAAAGTAAATAAGCGAAGCACAAGATGTGAAAAGCTCGTAGGCATTGTATTAGTGATGGATAATTATGTCGGATGTGATTCCTCATGTAATAGCTATAACATAGGGTGACACAGAACTAGCTCCAGTTCATCAATGTAATGTAGGCATGTATTCCAAATATAGTCATACATGCTTATGGAAAAGAACTTGCATGACATCTTTTGTCCTACCCTCCCTGGCAGCGGGGTTCTAGTGGAAACTAAGGGATATTAAGGCCTCCTTTTAATAGAGAACCGGAACAAAGCATTAGCACATAGTGAATACATGAACTCCTCAAACTACGGTCATCACCGAGAAGTATCCCGATTATTGTCACTTCGGGGTTGTCGGATCATAACACATAATAGGTGACTATAGACTTGCAAGATAGGATCAAGAATACACATATATTCATGAAAACATAATAGGTTCAGATCTGAAATCATGGCACTCGGGCCCTAGTGACAAGCATTAAGCATAGCAAAGTCATAGCAACATCAATCTCAGAACATAGTGGATACTATGGATCAAACCCTAACAAAACTAACTTGATTACATGGTAAATCTCATCCAACCCATCACCATCCAGCAAGCCTACGATGGAATTACTCACGCACGGCGGTGAGCATCATGAAATTGGTGATGGAGGATGGTTGATGATGACAACAGCGACGAATCCCCCTCTCCGGAGCCCCGAACGGACTCCAAATCAGCCCTCCCGAGAGAGATTAGGGCTCGGCGGCGGCTCTGTATCGTAAAACGCGATGAAACTTTCTCTCTGATTTTTCTCTCTGTGAAACGGAATATATGGAGTTGGAGTTGAGGTCGATGGAGCCTCAGGGGGCCCACGAGACAGGGGGGCGCGCCCAGGGGGAGGGTACGCCCCCTACCCTCGTCGACAGGGTGTGGGCCCCCCTGGTCTTGATTCTTTCGCCAATATTTTTTATATTTTCCAAAACTTGTCTCCGTGGATTTTCAGGTCATTCCGAGAACTTTTGTTTTCTACACATAAAACAACATCATGGCAGTTCTGCTGAAAACAGCGTCAGTCCGGGTTAGTTTCATTCAAATCATGCAAGTTAGAGTCCAAAATAAGGGCAAAAGTGTTTGGAAAAGTAGATACGTTGGAGACGTATCATGTCTTTGTTAAAATGAATCAGCCGCATTGTTTTAGGAATGGTACTTTTCTGCTTTGTCGTTCTTTATACATGTTGAAACAAGGCATTGTTAAGATAATGTCTCAGTTAATATGAATGAATCACACTGATGGAGAATTGCTACTCTCCTGCTTTGTTTCCCATTAAGATAAGGTAGATCAGTAGATGTTTTTCTTCTGGGAGTACAAGTCATCAACCGTTATTTATCAGTAATTGTTTCCCTTATACCTATTGTTGCTTACAGGGATATCAAAATTAAAGCTCGGTTTTATTCTGACTTTGATTTTAGTTGAACTGCACAAAAGGAGCCAATGTGTCTAAGGCAAACTGCTGCATTAGTGGGTCCAGTTGGTCTTACCACTTTGCAAAAAGAAGCAGTCACTGTTTGCGCTACATTACAGAAGGAATGATCGAGAAGCTTTACAGAGTATTAGTAGACGCTGGTGACATGACTAGTCTGCAGAGAGCATAGGCAACTCTACAACATGTGGAGTGCACTGGGCAAAAAGTGCCCAAACAAGTACAAGAAGCCATGACAGGACTCCAAGTCTGTCAGTGTCATTCTAAGCAACAATGATGGGGCATCTGGGTATGGTAATCTGTTTACCGTACTTTCAATTTGTTAGTCCACCGATTGGTGGGTTGACACTGGGGCCAATATTCATGTGTGTGCTGATGTGTCTTTGTTTTCTTGCAACATATAAATACGAAATCCACAGGGATGCTCAACTTGATTTTAGTGGAACTGCACAAAATGTTCATATGGTTCGTGTCCTCCATAATACTTCATAATGAACAATACATTGAATGGTTGTCTAATCACTCGTCGTCACCTTGAGCCACCGGACTATCAGATGACACAAACTGATGACAAACCCTGCCCGTTCCACAATCATAGGCATTACATATTTTGAATGGGAAAAGCTTGTCAAAGTTTAATCATTGATGTTAGCAAGAAGGCATTAGTTTAATATATTGGAATTGGAAAACCTTGTCAAATTTTGCTCATTGATGTTAGCCAGAAGACATGCATTTGATATTTTTGAGTGGGACGCCCTTTGCTGTGAGTAACGTCGATCGTTTTTTCCTATTCATGTCTTCAGTTCAAAAGTAAATATTTACTCTACTGAGATGCATAGTCACATGAATGTTGACTTATGTAAGGTATTTTAAGAGTTTGTTCTAAATGTTGTTTATGTAATGCCAGGCCTTGTGAGTTTGATTGCAAAGTTGAGCTTGGAATGTTCTGGCATGCGGCATCACGAGATGTTCACCATGCCACCTGAGAATAATGCTTCATATTGTTTTGCATGTTTAGCTAATGCCTGTGATTTGCATATTAAGAAGATCATCCTCTTCTGTTGTTTCTGTGCTTAAGAAGTTCATTGTCTTATGTTTCATTCATAGCCTATACGACAACTCGGGTAGGTTAGAGGTGAAACCATATGATCTTCCAACCAACTCATCATCTTAGGACGTGATTGGATCATCGTTTTCCAACCAAAACCGCTTGTTAAACCGATGCTTGTAAATAAAAGCAGATGGTCTCGGGCGAAGCGATTAGTTGGTCGATTTTGACTAGTAAAATATACACTGGTCTCTCAAATTACACATGTAACTCGCCGGTTTTCGTTACAAACCTCGGGCCCTCGGTTTCATTATGCATGTATTTTACGCGTTGTTTTCGATGACGAGTAAATTACATTTGTATCTTAATACAGGTGTGAAATAAACCAGAGCTCCCAAGCGCGGCCTTACCGTTTCATGCCGTCTCGGTGTCTAGAAGGTGCTCATACGTGTCCAATGATCCTGGCTTCCTGAATGAGCAGCGGGCGCTGTATCAGACCATCCATAGGGCCTGCGAGGCCCTCTCCGTCGTCCTTCCAGTTGTTGCACTCGCCGTGGCGCCGAGCATTGTCAACATGGTCAACGAACATGAGGATTCAGGAGATGACTTTATTTTGACTGGATGACAGTAGGGACCCACTAGGGCCATAGCCGTACATACGCAAGTGCCTCCTTATTATGTACAACTATTTTTTTTGCTTCCTCCTGGTTTCCTGACATCACGGTCCCACACCATTGTCAACCTATGTAGTCCATAAACGAGAGAATTGCACAAGGAGCGGACAACAGCTGGGACCAAGCAGCTCGAGCAGTTTTTGTGTTTTTGAGGTGTGAGCACTGCAGAGTTTTTCTTGAGCGATGTTTTCGTTGTTGTTCAGAGGAGAGCAGGGTATTAACTGGGCGGGCTATGGCCCGTCTAGCCCAGGCCAGATATCCAGCCCATATATTAATTTTTTTCAAGCTGAAAATGGATAGCCCAGCTATACTTTTTTTTGAGGAATACCCAGGCAAGGTCAACTTGTTATTCTCCGCCCCGCTGGGCTGCAAATTTTTCCTAGGAGGGATGCATTAGGCTTAACAAAAAATATGGGCTTTAAGAAATAATAAATGAGATGTAATTATAAAAACTGGGGTGTAACTATAAAAAATGCACCAAACACGTAATTAGTTTATAAAATATTATTTTGGATTTTGAAAATTTTAATTTCAGTAATTTTTGCGCGCGCAATGTTTCATTGGATTTTTACGTAAGACAATTTTATATTGAAATTGTATTTAATCTGATTAGAAATTTCAGGATAAAAATATTTCGGATCCCATCAAAATGTGGGAAATTTTATTGAATTCTGTTTTAAAATTTTGGTTGAAATTATTAATCGTTGTCCTAGCTAGAAAATGGGATGTACTTTTAACAAACTGTAAATGCTGTAGTAAATTCAATTAGAATTCAAAAATGGGTTGTACATTCTTACAAATCTCAAATGGGCTATAAGTTCTCTGTCACACACTTGTGGGCCTACTAAGTTGACGCGTCCCCTCAAAAAAAATAAGTTGACGCGTATGCAAGTCTTTATCAACTTATAGTCAACACACGTTTCTAGCAACAATGGCCGTTGGATGTCCATCCAACCGATGTTGTGCTTCTTCTTCAATCTCGGATATTCTAGCTTCACCCACCAAAAAAATGATTCCTCCCCTGACATCTGGGGCACACCATTTCAGAGGCTGGCCTGTGGGCCTACTAAGTTGACGCGTACCGAGGGCTTTGTCAACTTAGTGAATATAAACGATTCTAGCTGCAGTGACCGTATGATGTCCATCCAACGGCCGTCGTGCTTCTTCAACCTCTGGTCTTCTTGCTCCAGCCTCCCAAAGCAGCGCCGGTCGTGCCGCCAGCTCCTACCTCCTGTGGTCGGCTGTGCTGCCGCGGAGGACTCACAACCCCCTACTACTCCCACCGCTGGCCAGGCCCTGCGACGACGGCATCCTCACACCGCAACCGAACCAGTGAACCCTCGTACTCCTCTCCGCATGGGTATCCACTGCCACGTCTTCCCCGGCTCCGCATCGTCCCCTTCCTAGGCCTCACCGTCGTCCATCATTGTGGTGCTCTCGGCGCGGCGTGGTCAACCTGGTCAAGGAACGACTTCCATCAAAAGAGTACTGTATGTGGAGAGGCTGACTGCTGGGTCCACGGCCGCAGCAAAGAAGTGCCTCTTTATTACGCGGAAAATAATGATTACTCCACCTGACATCGGGGACCCACCGGACGTGCCACCGTATTTCGTGAAAAAAAAACATTTCCCCCCTGAGTGCTGGGACCCACCAGCTACATCTTCGCACGCAAGGAAGTGCGTCCATATTACGGGGAAAAAATGATTCGGCCCCTGACTGCTGGGACACACCAGCTACATCTTCGCACGCAAGGAAGTGCGTCCATATTACGGGCAACAAAAACGATTCACCCCTTGACTGCTGGGACCAACCAGCTACATCTTCGCACGCAAGGAAGTGCCTGACAGTCGGGACCCACCCGGTCGAAGCGTACATAGCATTGTCATTCTGGTCGCAAACGTGTACGTACATACTGGTCGATCGGTCTGTCTGCAGGCTGCAGCGATGAACCGTGACCGTGCAAGGAAGGGCACGTGTGGTATTAGAGGCGCGCACGTAGCATGTACACGTACGTATGCTACCTCTTGAGCACTGCGTTGGTTTTCCCTTGAAGAGGAAAGGGTGATGCAGCAAAGTAGCGTAAGTATTTCCCTCATTTTTTGAGAACCAAGGTATCAATCTAGTAGGAGGCCACACGCAAGTCCCTCGTACCTACACAAACAAATAAGAACCTTGCAACCAACGCGATAAAGGATTGTCAATCCCTTCATGGTCACTTGCAAAAGTGAGATCTGATAGAGATAATAAGATAAATATTTTTGGTATTTTTGTTTTATAGATTGAAAATTAAATATTGCAAAATAAAATAGATTGGAAACTTTATATGATGCAAAATAGACCCGGGGGGCATAGGTTTCACTAGTGGCTTCTCTCAAGATAGCATAAGTATTACGGTGGGTGAACAAATTACTGTCGAGCAATTGATAGAAAAATGCATAGTTATGAGAATATCTAGGCATGATCATGTATATAGGCATCACGTCTGCGACAAGTAGACCAAAATGATTCTGCATCTACTACTATTACTCTACACATCGACCGCTATCCAGCATGCATCTAAAGTATTAAGTTCATAAGGACAGAGTAACGCATTAGGCAAGATGCCATGATGTAGAGGGATAAACTCAAGCATATGATATAAACCCCATCTTTTTATCATCGATGGCAACAATACAATACATATCGGTTCCCCTTTTTTCACTGGGGGATCGAACACCGCAAGATTGAACCCAAAGCTAAGCACTTCTCTCATTGCAAGAAAGATCAATCTAGTAGGCCAAACCAAACTGATAATTCGAAGAGACTTGCAAAGATAACAAATCATACATAAAAGAATTCAGAGTAGATTCAAATATCGTTCATGGATAATCTTGATCATAAACCCACAATTCATCGGATCTCGACAAACACACTGCAGAAAGAGTTACACCGAATAGATCTCCAAGAAGATCGAGGAGAACTTTGTATTGAGAATCAAAGAGAGAGAAGAAGCCATCTAGCTAATAACTATGGACCCAAAGTTCAGAGGTAAACTACTCACACATCATTGGAGAGGCTATGGTGTTGATGTAGAAGCCCTCCGTGATCAATGCCCCCTGCGGCGGAGCGCTGGAAAAGGCCCCAAGACGGGATCTCATGGGTACAGAAGGTTGCGGCGGTGGAAATAGGGTTTCGTGGTGCTCCTGGATGTTTTCGGGGTATGTAGGTATATATAGGAGGAATAAGTAGGTCGGTGGAGCTGCGAGGGGCCCACGAGGGTGGGGGTGCACCCAGGGGGGCAGGCGCGCCTCCCTGCCTCGTGGCCTCCTTGCTTCTTTCTTGATGTCCACTCCAAGTCCCGTGGATTGCGTTTGTTTCAAGAATAACTCTCCTGAAGGTTTCATTCCGTTTGGATTCCGTTTGATATTCCTTTTCTGCGAAACACTGAAATAGGCAAAAAACAGCAATTTGGGCTGGGCCTTCGGTTAGTAGGTTAGTCCCAAAAATAATATAAAGTGTATAATAAAGCCCATTAAACATCCAAAACAAATAATATAATAGCATGGAACAATCAAAAATTATAGATACGTTGGAGATGTATCAAGCATCCCCAAGCTTAATTCCTGCTCGCCCTCGAGTAGGTAAATGATAAAAACAGAATTTTTGATGTGGACTGCTACCTAGCATATTTATCGATGTAATTTTCTTTATTGTGGCATGAATATTCAGATCAAAAAGATTCAAGATAAAAGTTTAGTATTGACATAAAAATAATAATACTTCAAGCATACTAACTAAGCAATTATGTCTTCTCAAAATAACATGGCCAAAGTAAGTTCATCCCTACAAAATCATATAGTTTGGCTATGTCCCATCTTCGTCACACAAAATATTCAAATCATGCACAACCCCGGTTTCAGCCAAGCAATTGTTTCATACTTAAGAATTTTCAAACTTTTTCAACTTTCACGCAATACATGAGCGTGAGCCATGGACATAGCACTATGGGTGGAATAGAATATGATGATGGGGGTTGTGTGGAGAAGACAAAAAAGGAGAAAGTCTCACGTTGATGCGGCTAATCAACGAGCTATGGAGATGCCCATCAATTGATGTCAACGCAAGGAGTAGGGATTGACATGCAACAGATGCACTAGAGCTATAAATGTATGAAAGCTCAACAAATGAAACTAAGTGGGTGTGCATCCAACTTGCTTGCTCACGAAGACCTAGGGCATCTGAGGAAGCCCATTGTTGGAATATACAAGCCAAGTTCTATAATGAAAAATTCCCACTAGTATATGAAAGTGACAAAACAAGAAACTCTCTATCATAAAGATCATGGTGCTACTTTGAAGCACGAGTGTGGAAAAAGAGATAGTAGCATTGTCCCTTTTTTTCTTTTTTTCGGGCCTTCTTTTTTTGGCCTTTCTCTCTCTTTTTGGGGGGGACAATGCTCTATGAATGATGACAATCACACTTCTGTTTATTTACAACTCAATGATTACAACTCGATACTAGAACAAAATATGACTCTATATGAATGCCTCCGGCGATGTACCGGGATGGGCAATGAATCAAGAGTGACATGTATGAAATAATATGCATGGTGGCTTTGCCACAAATATGATGTCAACTACATGATCATGCATGGCAATATGACAATGATGAAGCGTGTCATAATAAATGAAACGGTGGAAAGTTGCATGGCAATAACTCGGAATGGCTATGGAAATGCCATGATAGGTAGGTATGGTGGCTGTTTTGAGAAAGATATAAGGAGGTTTATGTGTGATGGAGCGTATCATATCACGGGGTTTGGATGCACCGGCAAAATTTGCACCAACTCTCAAGGTGAGAAAGGGCAATGCACGGTAGAGAAGAGGCTAGCAATGATGGAAGGGTGAGAGTGTGTATAATCCATGGACTCAACATTAGTCATAAAGAACTCACATACTTATTGCAAAAATCTACAAGTCATCAAAACCAAGCACTGCACGCATGCTCCTAGGGGGGGAGGTTGGTAGGAGTTAACCATCGCGCGCCCCCGACCTCCACACAAAGGATGACACTCAAAGAACACTTCATGTTTCAAATTTCTTACACAATGATTGCCAGTGTCAAAACCGGCGGATCTCGGGTAGGGGGTCCCGATCTGTGCGTCTCAGGCTGATGGTAATAGGAGGCAAGGGACACAATGTTTACCCAGGTTCGGGCCCTCTTGATGGAGGTAAAACCCTACTTCCTGCTTGATTAATATTGACGATATGAGTAGTACAAGAGTAGATCTACCACGAGATCGTAGAGGCTAAACCCTAGAAGCTAGCCTATGATGATTATGATTGTAGTTGTGATCGGCCTTCTAAGGACCAACCTCTCCGGTTTATATAGACACCGAAGAGGGCTAGGGTTTACACGGAGTCAGTTACAAGGAAGGAAATACAATATCCGGATCGCCAAGCTTGTCTTCTACGCAAAGGAGAGTCCCATCCGGACACGGGATGGAGTCTTGAGTCTTGTATCTTCACGCTCCAATAGTCCGGACGATGTATATAGTCCGGCTGTCCGGATACCCCCTAATCTAGGACTCCCTCAGTAGCCCCTGAACCAGGCTTCAATGACGATGAGTCTGGCGCGCAGTCTTGTCTTTGGAGTTGCAAGGCGGGTTCCATCTCCGAATACTCCAAAGTAACTATCGAACACGTAGACCGTGTCCGGATCTGCAAAATGATCTTCACATACCATCGTAGAGAAAATGATATTTCACAAACGTAATCTGCTGACCACGTGACATGTCATTATGGTCGGGTCATTATTCGAACCGTTTTCCCACAGCCAGCCATAGCGCATATCACAAGGCGGTTTCTTCTGCACATTTTGCCATAGCAGAGATCATGTCCCCTTATTAGGGGATTCTCATCAATACGGGTACGGATAATCCAACCGCACCGCTAATCGCGGCGAGTGGGGAGCGAGCGGATCCCACCAGGCAAGCGGGGAGGCGCAAAAAGCTTTTACCGTCTCTATAAAGAGATAAGGTCTCTTCCTCTTTACCCACGCCTTCTCCTTCCGCTAGCCCATTCCCCTCTGTTCGAGCCCTAGCGCCCAGGCATTCTTCTTTTCCATCGAAGAGAGGTTTTCCAAAGATGTCCGGATCTGGAGCAGGAGGCAGATGGATGGCCTCTACCGTCCAGGAGAAGGATATCAAGAGGCTCCGGGAGGCCGGGTATCTGGCCAAGAAGATCGGCCACCGTCTCCCACCGGTGGGACAGATCGTCCCTACTCCGGAGCCTCACGAGAGAGTCATGTTCCTTCCCAATTTTTTCCGCGGGCTCGGGTTTCCCCTTCACCCATTTGTTCGTGGAGTCATGTATTACTATGGGATTGATTTTCATGATCTTTCCCCCAATTCTTTCCTCAATATCTCGACATTCATTGTCGTGTGCGAGGCTTTTCTCCGGATTTCGCCTCACTTCGGCCTGTGGCTCAAGATTTTCAATGTGAAGCCCAAGGTGGTGAGTGGCGAGCACGCCGAGTGCGGCGGTGCCATGGTGAGCAAGATGCCCAAGGTCGTTTGGCCGACGGGTGCCTTCAACGACTCCGTCAAGGAGTGGCGGCAGAAGTGGTTCTATATCACCGAACCACGCGGCAAAAAGTGGGCTGCAGCTCCCGAGTTCAGATCCGGAGCCCCACTGCGGCTCACGTCCTGGCCCAAGAAGGGCCCAAACTGGTCCTCGTCCGATGAGCTATCACTGCTCCAGACGCGCGTTCAGAGTGTGGTCGACAAGGACATCAAGCTCGTCGATGTAGTCCAGGTGATGTTAGTTCGCCTGGTTCTCCCTTGCCAGCGCCGAGCCTGCAATTTGTGGGAGTTCAACCCAACCGAGCACCAAACCCTTTTGGGAGCTCTATGATTCCTCCCACAAGGATATCTGGAAGGTGCTCTTTAAGTCCGGCAAATCATGGCCGGGCTCCGCCGAGGACCGTGGGTATCAATTATCCCATTCTGCAAGCCCGGTAAGTTATAGCCACGCTCTGTCCATCCATGCTTCAGTTGGCATGTCCTGAGGGAGACATTTTTATCGTGCTTTATCGTGACCCCAGGGATGGATAAAAAAGTTGGAGCGAATACATTGTCCGGCCCCGCTTCCGGAGGAACCGACCGGACCTCTTCTAACGAAGATGCTGGTCCCCGCGCCTTACGAGGCGCCAAAGAAAGAGGCCTCCAAGAAGGTCAAAAAGACTCGGAGTGGCCTCCATCGCCGCGAGGCTTCGAACGCAAAATCCGAAGACTCCAGCGACGCTCCTTCTTTTGAAGACGAAGAGGAGGAAGCAGAGGAGGACGAGCCTCACTCTGGAGGTGGGAAGAAAAGGGCGGCTTCCTCGTCCCTGGAGGCTGAATCGCCCAAGAGGGGGAGAGGTTCCCACCCAGAGGCATCCACCACGGCTACCGATAACAGCCCGGAGTGGGATCCCAGGGCCCAGCCCGTGGAAAAGTCATAAGTAGCCGAAATCTGAATGCACATATTCATCCAGGGTCGTTTGGCTACAGTAGTTTTAACTGTCGCCATATTTCGTACAGCCCGGCGAGGTCTCGCGCCGGACAATCCTCATCGGAGGATTCGCTGAGCTCAGACGCTTTGGCGAGCGAGACGCCTCCGAAGGCCCCTTCCCCGAAGTCCAGGCGCGACACCGAGGTGTCGTCTCAAAGAGACCCGGACCAGGGGAGGCATGTCTCTGGGGCCGGACACACGGGGGCGGCGGCCCCCCGGCGTTTCGACGATGGGGGCGATCTCGGGTTCGGACCACAGTCGGACAAGGTCCTGGAGACCTCGAAGGCTCCAGGATCGGGCGAGCAGCCACCTTCAACGGTGGGAGGCTTGCCTACTCCGCCGGCAACCTCTGTCCAAGTAGATCTTCCAGGTGGTCTATCGACAGCGTTAAAGAGTGCGTCTATCATCAATGAACATCGGACCCTCATGGGTGCGGTGGTTGAAAAGATTCAGCCCGCCGAGAGCGGGCTGAATGAGTCCTGCCTTGGCCTTATAAAGGCCTTTGAGGTATGTTTTCTAAGAAACCTTTGAGGAATCGTCATAATATGAGTAGTAGCCCCTGATACACTGTCCGGCGAAAGAGAGAGAGCCGGGCAGGGGATCAAATCCTCTGCTTTTGCAGGAGCCTTTGTTAATGACGTATACCCCTTTGTGTGAAAACAGGCATCTGCAGAGAAGACGGACGCTCATAATGCGGAAGTGTCCAGACTGAAGTAGAGCCTGGTACGGGCCGAGGAGGAACTTGGCCGTGTGAAGAAGCAATTGGAGGACAAGCAAGGTATGTTGAAACATTGTCTTGAATTTGGCACGAATGAGTAATTGTGCCTATTGAAAAGTATTGTATGCTCTAGGAGCGAGTGTCGAATATGAGGCACTGAAGAAGGCTGTGGCTGATGCCAATGAGAAGGTTGCCGCCGAACAGGCGCTTTGTGAGAAACACGAGGCCAGGGTCATTGCAGCTGAGCGAGAGCTCCAGGAGGCTGTGAAGAAAAGCGAGGGCTTGGAGCAGAGTCTAGTAGGGAAAGAATTCGAACTCGCCCAAGCTCTCCAAGCCGCGGAAGATTCTTGGGAAGAAGCCCGAGGTGCTGTGCGGGACATTCAGGAGGCCCGGAAAGTTGCGGCTGGTAAGGCCTTTTGTATTCATGGCCATTTTTACATGATAGTGGGAAGAACTCTAAGCGACAAGCTGAATTCTTGTTTTTCCAGGGGCGTTTGCAGATCTGCCTCGCAGCATATCAAATGCCGCCCAATTCTACCGGACCGAGGAGAAGAAGTCTGCGGAGAGGAATTTTTGGTCACAGTATTTGGCGCCGAACTATCCGGTGCCCTTTATCGATCAGCTGAAGCAGCTGGTCGAACTGCACCAGGCAGCCGAACTAGCCATGAAGGACTTGGTTGTCCGGCTGTGGCCCGTGGAGCCAATTCCAAGCAGTTACTTCGGACTCGTGAAGCGGATTGTGGGCGCCTGTCCTCGCCTTGATGCTGTTAAGCGATCGGTCTGTATAGAGGGTGCGCACATGGCATTTGCCCGTGCAAAAGTGCATTGGGGGAAGCTTGACCCAGAGAAGCTGATGACTAAGGGGCCGCCAGAGGGTAAGGAGCATCGCAAGCCCGAGTTGTACTATGAAGGTGTACTGAAGGGAGACCGCCTTGTGGCGGATAAGTGTACCAAAGACATTATATTTCCCTCAGGGCATTCGTGTCGTTCTTTGCAATATGGGATAATGGCACTTTTATTATTTTTTGCCTGTTTTGTTTGAACATTTGTTCTTCCTGTGCGGCTGTTTAGTGTATGCAAATCCTGAGAGTTGGCCAGTCGTCGGCTTCTGCCCCCACGAAAGAAATACGGGGGTGTTCGGGACATACCTGAACACTCTTTATCCCATGGTTGGGTCCTTTTAAGGAGGTGTTCCTCACCACGAACCAGGCAATCGGACTATAGGGCTTTACCACTCTCACTTAGCCATAGGAATTCGAGTTTGGTCGGCGCAGCCCCTAGTGTTCGGAAGGCCGAACTAGGGGCTCTATTGGCGCCTGATCGGAAGACCGATCCGTCGCACTCTGCATTTATAATGGCGTTATGCGGAATAAATCTTTAAGGATTTTACAACCTCTCGAACAGCTGACCAGCTCTCACTGTATCATGACAGTCAGTTTTCGGCTTTCTCTACTGAGGTGCTCGTCCGGCAGAACCGGGACACAATCACAATAGTTCTCCCAGCGCTACCTTAGCTGATAGGGCGGAACGTAAGGTACCAAAACATGGGAGCCGTGCAAACCCAACAAATGACCCAAGACATGATTCAGAGCTGATGCATATAGTGCTATAAGTTCGGGGTGCCGAGCGACCGAAAAGGTTGTCGGACTTTATTGCCGTACTGTGAAGCCCCTGGCATAAGCGGGCATAACACGAGGTGTGGCTGCCGTTTTTGACAAAGATGCATCGATGATAAACGACGGCCGGTGAGTGTTATTTAAGTCTATGCATTGTAGTAGGATGATATGTCTATGCATATGGGTATGATTTATGACTATGAAAAGAGGTGTTTTTGGTGGAACCTATGATGGCCGGACTGGAGGGGGCTGTGAGTGAATCTGAAGTGAATCCGGACTGCCTTCTTTGGGGGGGGGGGGTTCACATGCATGTTCCTGCCCTTGTGTGTCTGGGCCGATTCCACGTCGCCAATCCTGTTCTGCGTCAAAGTTAGTTCGTAAAGGCAAATACTTGGAGGCAGCTGAACATCCTCTTGTGGTTGGTCCAAGGGTTCCTGATCGAACCCTGGTTAACCCAGCCGTTATACCGTGAAGTAGCGCGAACTCCTCAGTTGGTGTCCGGATAGTTGGCTGTCATATCAAAATTTTGATAGGCATGCACAACTCGCTACTCCGGCAGCTGTATGATTTCCGCTCTAAGGGCGGGGGTCGGCCTTGCCCATAGGTGTGATTATACCACACGGTATCGGCCTAATGGTTTACCACGTGGAATCTAGTCAACGTGGTTCATCCCGTTAGCATATGGTAAATTACCGTATGAGGGGAAGGTGCCGAAGAATTATTCGTTGGCGTGGCATTTTTTGGTGATCTCAAGACAACCGTTAGAGTGGTGGGCCAATAAAACTTGGCCTTTACGCCTGGCATCTTTTAGAAGATGTTATTTGTGGTTTCATACCCGCGGGGGCTTTATGTGAGATGGACCCCCCGGACTACTAGGTCTAGAGGTACTGCAATTGAATTGATGTGGTTGATGTTGTCCGGACGGTTGATGTGATCGGGGGAGATCGGCCGTACTTTTATGATCTGGAGGATCTTTTGACTTTGCCGTTGTTGGAGTCCTCCCCTCATTGTTTCCGGCACACGACCGGCCGCTTTGTTTTGAGGATCCGGCATTCTCTATTGGTGTGCTTGGCCGTCCTTCTAGGAGTACCATGAATTTCACATGGTTGATCGAGTATGTTGCTCGGGCCGTATAGGCTTGAGCTGTTCTTTGTCCGCTGACCGGACTGGGAGTTGCTGGATTTGGCACCAACTTCCCTGACTTGACGTTGATGACAATTGCGCCGAGGCTTTAGGATGCCTCTTCGTGTATCCTTCGTATTGTCTTGGACCGTTGTGGTGTGTTGACGTTGGGGTATGTGCCTTGGGTTCTCCTGCTCAGGTTGGGGTAGCGAATTACGCCGTGTGTGCCCTTTGTCAGGGCGGTCGAGTTTGTATTTTTCGATGGCCAGGACCTTGGTCCATCTGTCCACGAGCAAATCTTGGTCAGCTTTGAGCTGTTGTCGCTTTCTTTGCAGGCTCCTTGCCGTGGCCATGAGCCGTCGCTTGAAGCGTACTTGCTCCACTGGATCCTCAGGCACGCCACACTCGGAATTGCCGAGGCTAATCTCGTCTTCGGAGGGGGGGCATGTAGTTGTCCTCCTCCGGATATCCATCCGTTGCATGTTCGGCCTGCTCGAAGGCAGGCTGGTCGGGGTTGTATTCCTCTTCGGCACCATCCGAATTGTTTTCATCTCCTAGGCCGGTGTTGCTGTGGCGGGACTTGGAGCAGCGCCGACGACGCCCATACTTTGTTTTTCTCCCTGCGGGGTTATCCTTCGTTGCCTCATCGCCATTGGTATCCTTCGGAGTGTCCATCATATATATATCGTATGAGGAGGTGGCTATCCACCGCCCTGTGAGCGGTGGTTCCTGTACTTCTCCTGCATCGTCGTCCCTACCGTCGATGTCTTCGGAGTCTAAGTCAAGCACGTCGGTTAGATCATCGACCGTGGCAATGAAGTGTGTGGTGGGTGGGCAGCGAATTCCTTCGTCGTCTGCTTCCCACTCGAGCCGGACATAGTTCGGCCAAGAGCCTCCTGACGAAGAGAGAGGCTTTAATGAGTTCAGCATGTCGCCAAAGGGCGAGTGCTGGAAGATATCTGCAGTGGCAAACTCCATTACGGAGCCCAACTAGGCTCGGCGGGCTCGGGAGCGCGTGGACTGGAACCAACAACCGGATACGAGTCCGGGGGTCTGGAGTCACATGCTTCCTTAGAAGTGAGGCCTGTGTTTGGCTCTACCGCCGATGGGTGTGCGGCCTGCTAGGAGGGGTCCATCCACTCGTCCTTGGGCCATGCAGTCTGCTCCAGATTTAGGTCCGGGACTACTGCAGGGGTAATATCTCGAGCACTGTCCGACAACATGTCTAGGTTGTCCTCATCATGACTGCCCAGCACTCCTGGCACATGCCCGATTCCGTCGAAGATCAAGTCTCCGTGGATATCGTCCGTGTAGTTCAGGTTTCCAAACTTGACCCGGTGGCCAGGGGCGTAGCTATCGATCTGCTCTAGATGGCCAAGCGAATTGGCCTGTAGTGCGAAGCCGCCAAACACGAAGATCTGTCCAGGGAGAAAAGTCTTGCCCTGGACCGTGTTGTCGACGATTGAAGGCGCCATCAAGCCTTGCAGCGACGACACAGAGGAACTCTCAATGAAAGCACCAATGTCGGTGTCAAAATCGGCGGATCTCGGGTAGGGGGTCCCGATCTGTGCGTCTTAGGCTGATGGTAACAGGAGGCAAGGGACACAATGTTTACCCAGGTTCGGGCCCTCTCGATGGAGGTAAAACCCTACTTCCTGCTTGATTAATATTGATGATATGAGTAGTACAAGAGTAGATCTACCACGAGATCGTAGAGGCTAAACCCTAGAAGCTAGCCTATGATGATTATGATTGTAGTTGTGATCGGCCTTCTAAGGACCAACCTCTCCGGTTTATATAGACACCGGAGAGGGCTAGGGTTTACACGGAATCGGTTACAAGGAAGGAAATACAATATCCGGATCGCCAAGCTTGTCTTCCACGCAAAGGAGAGTCCCATCCGGACACGGGACAGAGTCTTGAGTCTTGTATCTCCACGCTCCAATAGTCCGGATACCCCCTAATCCAGGACTCCCTCAACGGTCACCATACGTGCATGCTACGGGACTTGCAAACTTCAACACAAGTATTTCTCAATTTCACAATTACTCAACTAGCACAACTTTAATATCACTACCTCCATATGTCAAAACAATCATCAAGTATCAAACTTCTCATAGTATTCAATGCACTTTATATGATAGTTTTTATTATACCTATCTTGGATGCCTATTATATTAGGACTAATTTCAACCAAAGCAAATTACCATGATGTTCTAAAAGACTCTCAAAATGATTTAAGTGAAGCATGAGAGATTAATAATTTCTATAAAATAAAACCACCACCGTGCTCTAAAAAGATATAAGTGAAGCACTAGAGCAAAATTATCTAGCTCAAAATATATAAGTGAAGCACATAGAGTATTCTAATAAATTCTGATTCATGTGTGTCTCTCCCAAAAGGTGTGTACAGAAAGGATGATTGTGGTAAACTAAAAAGAAAAGACTCAAATTATACAAGACGCTCCAAACAAAACACATATCATGCGGTGAATAAAAATATAGCATCAAGTAAAGTTACCGATGGACGAAGACGAAAGAGGGGATGCCTTCCGGGGCATCCCCAAGCTTAAGCTTTTGGTTGTACTTGAATTTTACCTTGGGGTTCCTTGGGCATCCCCAAGCTTAGAATCTTGCCACTCCTTATTCCATAATCCATCAAATCTTTACCCAAAAACTTGAAAACTTCACAACACAAAACTCAACAGAAAATCTCATAAGCTCCGTTAGCGAAATAAAACAAACCACCACTTCAAGGTACTGTAATTAACTCATTATTTAATTATATTGGTGTTAATCCTACTGTATTCCAACTTCTCTATGGTTCATAACCTCCGATACTAGCCATAGATTCATCAAAATAAGCAAACAACACACGAAAAACAGAATCTGTCAAAAACAGAAAAGTCTGTAGTAATCTGTATCAAACGCAAACTTCTGGAACCTAAACAGTTCTACCAAATTAGGAAGTCCTATATAATTTGTTTATAAATCTACTTCGAAAAGAATCAACTGAAAATCACGTTTCTGTGATTTATGAAAACTAATATCGTGCGCGCAAAGTTTCTGTTTTTTACAGCAAGATCAAATAACTATCACCTTAGGTTATCCTAAAGGTTTTACTTGGCACAAGCACTAATTAAAACAAAAAAAAACACAATCATAGAAATATCATGATGTATTATTTATTACTAAACAGAACCAAAAAGAAAGAAATAAAAATAAAATTGGGTTGCCTCCCAACAAGCGCTATCGTTTAACGCCCCTAGCTAGACATTGAGATTTCGATGATGCTCACATCAAAGACAAGAATTGAAGCGCAAAGACAGCATCATGAAACACATAACAAACAGATCTAAGTCTAACATACTTCATATCCATAGGCATCTTATAGGAAAACAAATTATCAAGGCAAGCAAAAATGAGCATACGCAAGGGAGCGGAAAGAAACAATAGCAATCTCAACATAATGAGAGGTAATTTAGTAACATGAAAATTTCTACAACCATATTTTACTCTCTAATAATTACATGTAGGATCATAAGCAAATTAAACAATATAGCTATCACAAAACATATTCTTAACACGATCCACATGTATGCAAAGTTGACACTCTTCCAAAATAGTGGGATTAACATTAACTAAAGTCATGACCTCTCCAAACCACTTTTATCAAAAACTTCATAAGATTGAATATTCTCCAAATATGTGGGATCTAAAGTTGACACTCTTACAAACCCACTTTCAATAATATTGCAAACACTATTATCAATCTCATGTTCATCACGGGGCTTAAATAAATTTTCAAGATCATAAGAAAAATCACCCCAATCATGATCATTGCAACAAGTAGTAGACATAGCAAAACTAGCATCCCCAAGCTTAGGGTTTTGCATATTATTAGCACAATTGACATCATGAGAATTTATAATGACATCATTGCAATCATGCTTTTCATTGATGGAACTATCAAGTATGGGTGCAATAGCAACGATCTCATGTTTAACATAAGGAACTATAGCAAATTCATCTTCATAAATATTGGCATCATGGCCACAAGAATAGCAATCATCATGTTCATCAAGGGATATTTCAATCAAATCATCGGAATAATCATTATCTATAGATTCATGCATATCATTATTTTCTCCCAAAATAAATTCATTAACATAGGCATTATGAGCATAGTTTTCATAACAATATTTGAGTATGTTAGAATTTTCATATTTGTGGAAAGTAATATCATACTTTTCAATCAAAGAAGCAACTTCATGAGCACCCTTAAAAACGACAAATTCTTCAATTTGTTCGATATCATAGTAACTATAAACACCCTTTCCATAAGAAGATAAGATTTCATTATCATTAAACTCACATAAGTAGGGAAGGTGTTTTTTAGGGTTCTTAGAGCAACAAGTAAAATCATAAATTTCACAAAAATTCCAAGCATAGCATAGAAAACTATTTATTTGATACCATAAGAGTCTCCCTTTTTCAGACAAACGGTGACGCACAAAATGAGCATGCTCATCTAAAGATTTCCCATCAACTAGGCTAGTTGGGGTTTCAGCACGAGCGCATAAGGATCAAAGATGATCCAAGTAGAACACTTTAAGTGGATCCATATCAACAGATTTTTAGCAAGCAAAGATGCAAGAAAATACAGGGCACATGGAAACACAAACAAAAAGACATACGGGGAGAAGGCAAAGAAAAGGCAAAGGCAAAGGGGAAGTGGGGGAGAGGCAAATGGCAAATAATGTAATACGAGGGATAAGAGTTTGTGATGGGTACTTGGTATGTCTTGACTTGTGCGTAGACCTCCTCGGCAACGGCGCCAAAAATCCTTCTTGCTACCTCTTGAGCACTGCGTTGGTTTTCCCTTGAAGAGGAAAGGGTGATGCAGCAAAGTAGCATAAGTATTTCCCTCAGTTTTTGAGAACCAAGGTATCAATCTAGTAGGAGGCCCCACGCAAGTCCCTCGTACCTACACAAACAAATAAGAACCTTGCAACCAACGCGATAAAGGGGTTGTCAATCCCTTCACAGCCACTTGCAAAAATGAGATCTGATAGAGATGATAAGATAAATATTTTTGGTATTTTTTTATAGATTGAAAAGTAAAGATTGCAAAATAAAATAGATCAGAAACTTTATATGATGGAAAATAGACCTGGGGGCCATAGGTTTCACTAGTGGCTTCTCTCAAGATAACATAAGTGTTACGGTGGGTGAACAAATTACTGTCGAGAAATTGATAGAAAAGTGCATAGTTATGAGAATATCTAGGCATGATCATGTATATAGGCATCACGTCCACGACAAGTAGACCGAAACGATTCTGCATCTACTACTATTACTCCACACATCGACCACTATCCGGCATGCATCTAGAGTATTAAGTTCATAAGAACAGAGTAACGCATTAGGCAAGATGACATGATGTAGAGGGATAAACTCAAGCATATGATATAAACCCCATCGTTTTATCCTCGATGGCAACAATACAATACGTATCGATTCCCCTTCTGTCACTGGGATCGAACACCGAAAGATTGAACCCAAAGCTAAGCACTTCTCCCATTGCAAGAAAGATCAATCTAGTAGGCCAAACCAAACTAATAGTTCGAAGAGACTTGCAAAGATAACAAATCATACATAAAAGAATTCAGAGGAGATTCAAATATTGTTCATAGATAATCTTGATCATAAACCTACAATTCATCGGATCTCGACAAACACATCGCAAAAAGAGTTACATCGAATAGATCTCCAAGAAGATCGAGGAGAACTTTGTATTGAGAATCAAAGAGAGAGAAGAAGCCATCTAACTAATAACTATGGACCCGAAGGTCTGAGGTAAACTACTCACACATCATCGGAGAGGCTATGGTGTTGATGTAGAAACCCTCTGTGATCAATGCCCCCTCCGGCGGAGTGTTGGAAAAGGCCGCAAGATGGGATCTCACGGGTATAAAAGGTTGCGGTGATGGAAATAGGGTTTCGTGGTGCTCCTGGATGTTTTCGGGGTACGTAGGTATATATAGGAGGAAGAAGTAGGTCGGTGGATCTGCGAGGGGCCCACGAGGGTGGGGGCGCGCCTCCCTGCCACGTGGCCTCCTTGCTTCTTTCTTGACGTCCACTCCAAGTCCCCTGGATTGCGTTTGTTCCAAAAATAACTCTCCCGAAGGTTTCATTCCGCTTGGATTCCGTTTGATATTCCTTTTTTGTGAAACACTGAAATAGGCAAAAAAACAGCAATTTGGGTTGGGCCTCCGGTTAGTAGGTTAGTCCAAAAAATAATATAAAAGTGTATAATAAAGCCCATTAAACATCCAAAACATATAATATAATAGCATGGAAAAATAAAAAAATTATAGATACGTTGGAGACGTATCAACGTATAGCGCCCAGGGTGCAAGAAAGTAAATACGGCCACGTACGTACAGACGGGCGGGGTCTCGAACGCCTACTCGCGCATACGTACGGCCAGGGCTCGTGTACATGGCTGTGGATGGGTCAGAACGAAGAAACTGCGTCGTCATCGTGTTCATGGGGAGGCAACGGAATGCGCCATGTTCATCGGGAGGCAACGAAACGCGTGTTGTTCATCGGGAGCCAACCGGCTTGGATGGAACATGCGATGGAAACGAGGCCTGGCGTACCGCAGAACGGAGGAAACAGACTTGTGTTCGACTGGCCACGGTGGAAACGGGATCCTGTTCATCGGGAGGGGTCTCGCATACCGCAAAACAGAGGAAACGGACCTCCTACAGTCGAAACAGGGTCTTGTTGATCGGGAGGGGTGTGGTGTACCGCAAAACGGAGGAAATGGACTTGTGTTGGAGAGCTAAGGTCAAAACGGGGGTCCTGTTCATTGGGAGGAGTGTGGTGTACCACAAAACGGGACTCCACAGGATACTGTTCATCTCCACCATCGACCTCCTCCAGCCTCCACGGGCTACTGTCCATCCACCGTCGACCTCCTCCAACCTCCACCTGCGACTGTTCATCCACGGGCTCCTGTTTATCCAGCCTCCACCGCGCGCTCCTTCACCGGCTACTATTCAACCAGCCCTCTCCACGGGGGTCCTGTTCAACCACCCCTCCACGAGATATTGTTCATCCAGCCCTCCACCGGCTACTGTTCAACCAGTCCTCCATGGGGTCATGTTCATCCAGCCCTCCACGGGGTCCTGTTCATCCACCAGCTCGATTGATCGGGGTACTATTCATCCAACGGCAACGGCCTCTACTATCACGGGGTCCTGTTCATGCACCCCCCACCGGGAACTGTTCATCCAAACCCCCCAATAACACTCACTATTCATCAAGGGAAGGAGGCAGCAGTGTTCGATCGGCTTCAGTTAGCAGCAGTAGCGAAGGAACCACTCGGGTTCAGTTAACAGCAAGGAATTGATCGATCGCTCGGGTTCAGTAACGCGTAGCCTGCAGTGCAATCGCTCGGGTTCAGTTAGAGCCCAACGCCTCACTCAGGTTCAGTTAGAGCGCAACACCTCACACACACGCACGTACGTACGAGAGAAATGCGCATCGCTCGCCCCCGACCACCCACCGTAACCGGGAACTCCCCCGATATTTTCCTCGCCCTCGCTTCTACCACGGTTTTCACCGTCATGGACGGCCCAAAGAATGTCATGCAGCTGCGTCTCCGGCTCGCCCAGGACGAAAAGCCCATTTTCTGTCATGATTTTTTGTCATAGAAGTTTGACCCCACCACATATATGATGATACCGGGTTTTGTCACAATTATCGTCATAGAAGTGTCATAAGTATGACAGGAAAAAAATTCATTCGGCCCAAAATGTCACGGATGTGTCTTTTTTTTAGTGCTCCCTACTGGGAGGAATGACCGTGCTCCTAACAAGTCTCATGAACCATTCCCAGTTGTCTTGGTTCTCCATGGAGACCAAAGCAAATGCAACACGCAACACCGGATCATTAGAATCATGTGTCGTTGCTATCATGAGTGTGCCCTTGTATTTGCCTGTCAAGAAGGTCCCATCTATAGACAAAATCGGACGACAATGCTCAAAATCTGCAATGCATGGGCCAAATGTCCAAAAAGCACGCTGGAACACTCCTTCAATATCTTGGGCATAGTGGTACATTCCTGGATTTCTATACGACATCGCTCCCAACAACCTGGGTAACATGTTGTACGCCTCTTCCCATCCACCGTACAACATTCTGAGAGCGACTTGCTTGGCCTTCCATGTCTTCCCATACTTGACCTTATATCCAAACTTATCTTCAACCCAACTCATCAACAACTTTACTTTAATGGTTGGATCCTCGGCTATATGTTTCTGGTTTTTATAACCAATGAATTCCGAGGTTAGCTGACGGTGTATCTTCCATGCTTCTATGGCTGACGGTGTGCATTGGTGAGTGGCTTTGCAACTAGTTATCTTCCACCAACCATCTTTCCTGAGTCTTCAATTGACTTTCCATTTGCATCTTTCTACCTCACATTTCACGGTGTATCGCTTGTTGCAGTCCTAGTGAACTACCATGAAAGGCTTGTGGTGTTTGACAACATACTCACACAACCACATCCTAAATTTAGCATGTGTTCGAACATCAAACCTTTCCTTACGTACAACATCAAAATCTCGTCGGGTGTACTACTTGGGAACTGTCTAGCCTCAATTGTCTTGCTCATGCCATCATCGACTATAGCCTTATTTGCAAGGCTAACATCACAAAACAAGGGGACTTTGTGATCCCTACCGGTGATTTTTGTGTACCACTCCGCTTCTTTCTCAGTCAAGCCATCCTCGTCCAACTCATTCACCGGGCCTTCATCATCTGAGTCATCCACACAAGCACGCTGATAGATAATGTCAAGATCCATGTCCTTATGCCTTACTTCAGCCTCTACGTCACCAACAATGTTGTGGTGCCTCTCACACTCTTCGTCGGAGTCATGACCGTCATCATTGATCGGTGCACTACCTTGACAACCCACAAGTATAGGGGATCGCAACAGTTTTCGAGGGTAGAGTATTCAACCCAAATTTATTGATTCGATACAAGGGGAGACAAAGAATATTCTCAAGTATTAGCAGCTGAGTTGTCAATTCAACCACACCTGAAAGACTTAATATCTGCAACAAAGTATTTAGTAGCAAAGTAGTATGGAAGTAACGGTAACGGTGGCAAAAGTAACAGTAGCAGTTTTGTAGCAATCATAACAGTGGCAACGGAAAAGTAACTAAGCAAAGATCAATATGTGAAAAGCTCGTAGGCAATGGATCAATGATGGATAATTATGTCGGATGGCATTCATCATGCAATAGTTATAACATAGGGTGACACAGAACTAGCTCCAGTTCATCATATAATGTAGGCATGTATTCCGAATATAGTCATACGTGCTTATGGAAAAGAACTTGCATGACATCTTTTGTCCTACCCTCCCGTGGCAGCAGGGTCCTATTGGAAACTAAGGGATATTAAGGCCTCCTTTTAATAGAGAACCGGACCAAAGCATTAGCAGTTAGTGAATACATGAACTCTTGAAACTACAGTCATCACCGGGAGTGGTCCTGATTATTGTCACTTCGGGGTTGCCGGATCATAATACATAATAGGTGACTATAACTTGCAAGATAGGATCAACACTCATATATTCATGAAAACATAATAGGTTCAGATCTGAAATTATGACACTCGGGCCCTAGTGACAAGCATTAAGCATGGCAAAGTCATAGCAACATCAATCTTTAAACATAATGGATACTAGGGATCAAACTAAACCCTAACAAAACTAACTCGATTACATGGTAAATCTCATGCAAACCATCACCGTCCAGCAAGCCTACGATGAGATTACTCACACACGGCGGTGAGCATCATGAAATTGGTGATGGAGGATGGTTGATGATGACGATGGCGACGAATTCCCCTCTCCGGAGCCCCGAACGGACTCCAGATCTGCCCTCTCGAGGAAGAACGAGGCTCGGCGGCGGCTCGTATCGTAAAACGCAATGAATCCTTCTTTCTTATTTTTTTCTCCCCGAACGTGAATATATGGAGTTGGAGTTGAGGTCGATGGAGCTCCAGGGGGCCCACGAGGCAGGAGGGCGCGCCCCCACCCTCGTGGAAAGGGTGTGGCCCCCCTTCAGTTGATTGTTTCGCCAGTATTTTTATTAATTCCAAAAAGTGACTCCGTGAAGTTTCAGGTCATTCCGAGAAAAAAATTCTGCATAAAAATAACACCATGGCAATTCTGCTGAAAACAGCGTCAGTCCCGGTTAGCTCCATCCAAATCGTGCAAAGTAGAGTCCAAAACAAGGGCAAAAGAGTTTGGAAAAGTAGATACGTTGGAGACGTATCATACCTCCAAACTCATAATGGGGATACTCATTGGCTTCCACTTCAACTTTATGCTCAACAATAGGCGGCACACTACTAATCGGGCTCACATCATCTACTAAGGTTTGGTTCAAGTCAACATGAAAGAGAGGAGCCTTGACCACCTTAGTTGCAAAGACTTCGAGTGACTTGAGTGTCGAGGATGCAACAACCTCCTCATGCAACCCAATGCAAATTGGACTTGATAGGCAATGTCTTCATTCGAGACTTTTGTGCCGACACAACATCATATCTTCCTACTAATTCAACTTGGTCACTTGCATCCACCCACTTTAATCTTATCCGTGTTTCTTCCACAAGCTCTTCATAACTAGGAGTCTCAAGAAATATCAACACTTCCTCATACTTGCCAACAATATCCACATTCATGAATGCCTCTTGGTCAACATAATGAATATTCACAATTTTGTCCATCTACAAAAGGGGAACATAAGTATAAGAAATGTACAATGCTAAATATACCACATTGCTAACAAAACCACTAACCCTAACCTAAATCTTACCATTAGGCATAACCCTAACCCTAAATCTTAACATTAGGCATAACCCAAACAATAAGGTATGTTCACCAACATCACAATGCAACATTATTGGAACAACAATACTCAAGAACATCACATTATAGATCCATGAACAAAACAATCAAATAGACAAATCCAACCAATAAAAAATTGTGAGATGAAGGAGGTTACCTCAACAAACAGAAATGACACCGGATCCACGGAACAACCCAATCGACTTGGAAGGATTTGAGAGGGGCTAAGTGAGGGACACAAAGGGGGAAAAGGACAAGAGCTCGGGATAGGCCAATGGGGGAGAAGAGAGTGAGTGGTGAGTGGTGAGTGGTGGGTGAAAGCCCCACATGCACCTAAAATATCTGCACCAGAAACGCCACTGGCTATGGCGTTTCCAGAAACGTCAGTTGGCTCGGCGTTTCTGCCCCGCCACGTCAGCTGGCAACGCGTTCTCGGCCTGGCGCTGGAGGTGGGCCAGGTAAGAAACGTCAGCCAGCTCGGCGTTTGTCTGATGATCAAAAATGCCACGGGCTTTGGCGTTTGTAAAAGGGTCAAATTGTGAAATACTTACATCTCGGGTTCAATTTGCGATGAAAAACGCTGACAAGGTCAAAACAGTGATTTCGACCGTGGTATGTGGTGCGACGAGCGGCGGACTGGCAAGATCTGTCCGTCCCTGTACCTTCTGAGCAACTAGTCGATTGGTGCATGTAGCTTTTGTGTGTTCATTCTTCTTTTTTGAGCATCAGTACAGACACAAGCGCTCATATACACGCGCATACACTCATCCCTATGAACGCACACACGCACACCCTACCCCTATGAGCACCTCCGAAAGACTGAGCTGGCATATCATCTTGAGATTTGCGAAGTCACCGTAGGCGCCTCGTCGTCGACGGGAACGTCTCCTCCCACTGAAAGCGCATCGCCGGAAATCCTGAAATAAATCCAGGAATAATGCGAGCACCAGGATTTGAACCCTGGTGGGTTGGGGATACCACTGTCCATCTAACCAACTCAACCACATGTTGATTCGCGTGTGTTCATTCTTCTTTGTCGGCATGCGGCGACACCACAACACATTCCTGTGTGCATCAACATTTAGTTCCGGTTCTTCGTAGCATGATGATTTTGTTCAACTCGATATTTAGCTTTTGTTTCCGACTGAAAAAAATCAGGAGGGAGGGAAAATGTTGTAACCGTCGGATGAAGAATGGATGGTGCGGGAGTAAGGATGGAGCAGAGGAGGGGGAGCAGGCAAGCCGCGGCTGGTGCCGTTTCCTCTGACTGACATTTGGGCCCCGCTCGCGCTGACCGTCCTCTGTTTTTCTCCCGCACGGAGACGCTGGGACTTCGCTTCGCTCGGAGGCTGCTCCCCGCCCGCACCGCCCCGCCCCCGCCTCGCGCTCGCCGTCGTCATCGTCATCGTCTTCCTCCCCGCCTCTTCGCCGCTCCTCGGGACCATCCAC
>NC_041385.1:12512350-12536972 GCF_002162155.2 Triticum dicoccoides
TTCCCCCTCGAATCGATGGAAGTTTGCGTCTGAATTTTCTGACGAGTTTTGCGAATTGAAGTTCGGGGTCGGCATTGGTCTTAGGGTTTCGATTTTGGTTTGGATTTCCGTCGCCCTCGGAGGCCGCCCCCGCCCCGCCCCGCGTCGCCGTACCTATCGGCTTCCTGAATCCTGATTGGGTTCGTCCCCTCGATTTTGGCTAGGTGTGCTGGGGTTGCTTGATTTGGGGAGTAGGTTGTGTGGCCAGGTTCCTATGTTCTTATGATGGGCTGTATGATCATATTAGAGTGGCATGTCGTGCATCAGAAATATGTGATATTTTTATTTTTTTTATTTTTTTGAGATCTGAAGTAGACAAGTCTACTCAGAAGGACTAGGATATTCAGATATCAGTAGGGATCGTAAACTAGTCGGAACATCTGCAGTCAACCGAATATCTCCTACACTCCTAGTCAGTGCAGCCAGATTGTGTGCCAGGGAGTTTCTGCTTCTCTCCGCGTACCTGACAGAGCTCTCCGAGAAGGAACACATAGCCTGACGGATATCCATCATGGTGCCGTAGCAGGGGCAGCGCGTGGGGGTCTGCATCGACAGTTCCTTGACAGTGAATAGGCTGTCCGCCTCGATGATTACATTGGCATTTGAATCTTGGCCAGCTCCTGGATGCCGACAAGGACGGCTCTAGCCTCGGCCTCTTCCACGCTACAGCACCAGCACCAGCGGAGAGGAGTACACAGCCCCTAGAGTCACGGGCAACCAGCACCAGCGGAGCTTTCACCTGTTTCAGCCAAATAAGCCGCATCAGTGTTGAGTTTGACAGTTTCATGCATTGGAGGGCTCCACTTTATGTCTTTGGCAGGTGGCAATCCCGGTGTGGTCACCTCCCTGATGCAGGTGTTCTTCCCTCCCATCCACTCAACTGAAGTTTCTGCATTTTTCAGCTCCTCCTCATACTGTTTTAGGAAAAGAACAGACCGACCGATTGTTTCCTTGCCGTCCTTGCGCACACAATCTTCCCGGAGAAACCAACAGCGCCAGATAGGCAGCATGATTTTTGCTCGCATGTCCTCATTTGCAGAGTCCAGGAGCACTTGTAGCTAATCATCACCTGTGTGCCTGAATTTTTGTTCTGGCGGCAGATTCCAGGATCCTCTCATGGCTGATCTTAGGCCCCTACTCTTTGTGCACATGATCACTGCATGGTACTCGTCCTCAAGAGTTCTTTTCCACTTGTTTTCCTTTGTTGCTAGGGTGTTCGTGGCCACCCTCCATCCAAAGATTCTTATCTTCCCAGGGACTTTGGTTTTCCAGATTAGGTCCCATATGCTACGATCATTTGGATCCTTTGAAGAATTTGATGGGTTCTGGACCATCTGGGGAAGCCCAGCAGAGAACTATGTGATATTATACCGTTACGGGGACGGGACGCAACGAGACCGTCCGACCGCGACACCGGGACGGTCTCGTTGCGTCCTGGGGACGAGAACACTGAAGTGCAGATTCTTTTATCATTTCTGTACAGCGAAAACACTGAAAAATCGTGATATGCCTGTTATATATATATATATATATATATATATATATATATATATATTCTAGTCTCTTTAGCTGTGCAATACCGTGCTGAAAGTAATGAACTTGTTTTCTGAAGGTTAATGGCTAAGACGCGACAAGAAGCGATCAACATGTTCCTAGAACAGGTTGCATCTGCAGAGAAGCTTCGCCCAGAGACCGACCCAGAAGTTGTCTTCTTCAAGAGGTACTGCATAGCGCTCTACTGGAGACCCGATGGGATGCTACCCTGTCATGTCTGCCAGGAAGACAACCCCAGAAACACTCCCATGTACATTGATGAAACTAATGTAAGTGTCCTGATTCAATAGTAGTTGACCCCCCAACCATTGTATGTTTACTAATTCTTGTGGTTTCCTTTTTAGATGAAGTCTCACTGCAAACTCCAGCATCGTAAGGCTACCATCAAGTGCACTGAGCAGAAATGCACAGTTCTATTCAACTCACTGGCCGACAAAGAATTGCATGAATTTTACTGCCATAAGAAATGCCTTCCATGTTAACATTTCTCTGTACCGTGTCATTGCCGAATTAGTTATTCCTCTGCCTCATACCTGTTTTTTCATTAAAAGGTAACAACAATGCCTTCCATGTTATTGGGTCTAGTGGGCACTAGCCACGATCCTCCGCGGTAGCAATTTACAAGAGATATGTTGGGTCTGAGTGCCTGAGAAGAGAGCTGGGAACTAGATACAAAATGTCTCATTGCTAGTCCATTTGCCTTTCCATAGAGATTTAGTTTCATCGTACCCCCACCTGAACACAAGTATTCCCCCCCTTCCATATGCATGAATGAGTTTGCTGATCTGCGACCAGGCTCTCATTTTCCTGGATTTTTCATGTTATTAACACTAGAGTGCTCCGCCATAATCCACTGCTCATGGCATGTCAGGAGAGATGAGTAGCCGATGGACATTTTTTTTAGATCAACAGGGAGAGCTCCCTGGCTCCATTGCATAGAAGCCCGAAAATAAGACGGCTTGTTTTGTTCAGTACAGAAAGGAAACTAGCTAGATGAAAACGAAAATAGACGCACCACTACTTTGGTGTTTACAGCTTATTACAGAGTGCCAGGAAAACGGATAACCCAACAGGGGAAACTAAAAGGGAAACAAGCTAACCAAGATAAGAATGCAGAAAACTGCAAGTTGCCCCGAAGCAAAGCTACGCCAGCAGCTGAGGGGTTGGGGCTAGCGGCGAGTAGACGATCTCCAGTGTAGACGTAGGGCTCAACAGCCTCTGCCCACCATGCATGAAGGTAGATGGGTAACCACTGATATCATCTTGCTCCTTCACCCCCACTCCAATTGTGCATGTCTTCCCAGCAAGCCTTGCAGAGGCAGAACTGATCCATCTGTTCCAACATTTGGTCCTTGTAAAGGAGACGCCATTTCCTGAGCGTTCTTAAAATCATTGACCAAACCTGATTCAAAGAAAGCCAGACAGCACCGTTGAAAACTATGTTATTTCCGTGTTTCCACAGGGACCACAAAAGAGGCAGCTACAACAGAGTTAGGTGTATCCATCTTCATGCCAGCAACCCAGCGAGAAGACATCAATTCCACAGAAGTGCCTACTTGTTTAGAGAAAAAGGAACTAATTTCTTCCCAAACAAGCTTGGCTATTGAACAATAAAAAAAGAGATATTGCACACTCTCATGTTCTAAGCAGAAAACACACTCCACAGGTTTCCCCATATTTCTCTTTTGTAGGTTGTCCCTTGTCATAATTTTGTTATAAGCAACTAACCACAAGAAGATATGTATCCTGGGAGGTACCACAAGCTTCCAGACAGCAGGTATCAAAACAGGAGTGACCCTCCTATAGTTGATAATTGCATATAGAGAACTTGAGGAGTAGGTCCCTGAAGCAGTGTACTACCACACCAGGGAGTCAGTATCCTCTGAATAAGAGATACTATTAACAATGGTCTCTAGCTCAAACCATTTATCCATCATAGGTGAGAAGGCTCCCCTGAAAGTGAGCTTTAGGGTTACCCCATCCCACACTTGTCTGGCAGTTTGCCCCTGTTCTCTACACATGACATATAAATCCCAGAATTGGATGGAAAGTGGTGATGATCCAAACACAGCAATTTTCCCCAAATCTAATTTTATTATCATCTCCCAATGCCCATTTGTATCCAAATTTGGCTGCCTTAGAGGCCCACACCACCCCTTTCCAAAAGGTTGATGCATATTTGTCTTGGATACAGAAAATATTTGGCACTGGTTTGTATTTATCAACTACAGTCTTCCAAATCTTCCCCTCATCAGACATGTATCTATTCACCCAAGCACCCAACAAACATATATTAAGGTCATGAATGTTAGGAATGCCTAAGCCTCCAAAATCTTTTTTCATGGAGACTAAAGGCCAGTTTGCTAGGTGCATTTTCCTATGGCCCTCAAAATCATTCCTTAGGCAGTTTGCCATCTGGGTGTTAATCATATTTACTGCCCACTTGGGGAGTTTGAAAAAGGAAAGAAGATAAATGGGAATGCTAGCAAGGCAGGTCTTAATCAGGACAAGTCTAGCAGCATAGGAGAGTAACTTATCTCTCCACCCTGCAATCCTCTTCAGGATTTTATTTATAAGAGGTTGGATATCCTCCCTAGACAATTTCTCAAAATGCAAAGAGACTACTAAGTATTTAATAGGGAAATTACCTAATGGACAGCCAAAGATATCTACAAAGGCATCAACCTCATTGGCTTCTAAATTCAGAGGGATCATCTCACTCTTGATATAATTGATCCTCATAGCAAACACTTGCTCAAAACAGGTTAAAACCCATTTCAGGTTTGTGGCCATGGAAGGATCACCATCCACAAACAGGATGGTGTCATCAGCATATTGCAAGCTGATGACACCTCCAGGGCAGAGGTCATGAGCAAGGCCCTTGAGTTAAATGCTTATCAGAAGATTTGATAAACATCCTAGTCAAAACATCTACCACTAAATTGAAAAGCAAAGGGGACAGAGGGTCCCCTTGCCTTAGTCCCTTGCCGATGAACAAATTCTGTTAAAAGGCAATCATTCTGTATCTTTAGATTCTTAATTCCAAGCCCTTCATCAAAAGGCCAATAAGCTTGGTCCCAAGCTACTAAACAGTCACTCCCACTAGATTTCTTTTATCCTTTACACAAGAATGATTGTCTGAGCTTGTCAATCTCATCAATAATATGTCGAGGGAGCTTTATGCAGGACATAAATAAGTGGGGATAGCCGTTAGAACTGATTTGATGAGAGTGAGCCGACCTCCTTTGGTAAGAAGCCCAACAAGAAACTTCTTAATCTCTTACCAACTGCAGAAATAACAGGATTTCAGGTAGTTGATTCTCAATCCCCTGGTGTTGGCGAAGGCATCCAAAATCTCTTTAGGGAATCTGGCTCGAACTATATCTCCTTCCAACACAATTAACATATCATTGGTATATTGCAATCTCGGGCACACAATTTGTTCTAAGATGTGTTAAAGTAAAACTTCTAACTTCGATAAAGTCAACTTTGAGTGCCATTGCCATATTCTGTCGATATTACTACTGTTTTTATATTACATTGTCTCATGTAGCAATGCTCTTTGTGGGTGAATTTGCATTTATCTTGACCATATGCTTTTACTTATCTATGTAGGTTGGTGGATCCTTTGATGGTGTGGTGGTGGATCCTTTGACAGAAGACCCGGATGTGTATATATCGTGGAGTTCTTTTATTGGTTGCCAAAGATTCTCGACTGTTATGTGGTACTGCAGTTCCTGTTGTCCTTTCCCGCTCCAAGAACATATGCAGGCAGGATTTTCGAGACCACGTATGCATGATCGGCGCGTTGAGTATTGTATATTTTTGTTACTCGATGCATGAAACTTTGGATATGTCGTACAAATCCGTCGAATGTTACTGACTTGATGATTTCATCATAAATAGTTGATAGTAGCAGATGGTCCATATCTTAATTCGAGACTTATTCACATAGTGACAGATGACCCACATCTTAGGTTGAAACTTATTCGTTAATGAAGAATATCATTTCACGATGTGTGGTGAGCTATGTGAAATGTTGAGTTCGTTGCATGATACCAAATGCTAATGCTATCACAGTTTGTGGTTTTATGAAATTTTTGGCCTTGCACTTTTGCTTGAGTTGGCAATGAAAAAGAACGTCCGTGTGTCCATGTGGGTGAACAGGCCGCTTCCAGCTGCTGCTTCCAAATGCCTTTTTTCTTTTTTCTTTTTCTTTGGCAAATGATAATGCTTCCATTGCTTTGCTTTCTTCTGGGGGATGAGACAAGTTATGGAAACACGGGGAGAGGTGGAAGAGGAACGAGAAGGTTTTTGTTTTTGACCCGGAAGATTGTTGTCGTCGACGATGATTGAGTTAAGATGAGTGAACTATTTTGTGTATGATCTGCCTCTTGCAGCCTCGAGGGCGGCGGTGGAGTAGGCAATTCCACTGTGCCCCATCCGCCACTCCCTTGGCTGGTGGGCGGCAAGGACAGACGGTTCTGGGCGTTGACGATGACGAGATTGGAAGGGGAGTTGATAAGGGCTCAATCCCTTCGTCGCTGAATCTGACTATATAGAAGAAGGGGGATTTAGATCTTTTGCCGCACTTTACATGGGGTTTCATGATTTGCCTTGGGGTTTCGCTGATGCCGGTAGAAGCTTATCTCTTTCCAGCAGCTTGCCGGGGTATGCATAATGAAATTTTAGAGCTGTGCCCGGTAAATGGCTTGCTTGAACGAGTAGCTAGCATCCCACACATTTGTTGACTAAATCAACTACTTCTACGCTTGTCGTGGGCCATAGAAGCCCGCACGATAGGCCTTGCTCACCAGGGTCCGAGGAGCCGCGTGGTGCTCGCAAGTGTCGGAATGAACCTCCATAACTCCGTGTTCTCAATTTGCACCACTTCAAAGGCCACAGGATATATGCAATCATTTGGATCAATCCCAATAGCAGTCAATAGAATGCCTCCAAACTGAGTTTTCAGATGACAACCATCGACAAAGGCCACATGATATATGTAATCATTCGGATCAATCCCAATAGCAGTCAATAGAATGCCTCCAAACTGAGTTTTCAAATGACAACCATCGACAAATATTACAGGCCTACAAGCAGACAAAAATCCCCTCTTGCAAGCATCAAACGAGAAGTAACACTTCTGGAACATTCCATCGTCGGCAACTTCAATGAAAAAAGTACTCCCAGGATTCTGCTGCATAGTCCCATAACTTCCTGTATTGTGCTATTTCATCCCCATATATTGTGTTCAATGCAATTTTCCTTGCTCTCCATAGCTTCTGCCTATGAATCCTCATATTCCACTCTTGTTGAATCAATCCTCCTAAACCCTTGATTGACATTTTCTCATCTGCTCTGATCTTCTCAACATATTTCTCTGCTATGTATCTTGCCGTAAAGGCTCTCACTTGCCACTTCTTGCTACAAGTGTGCTCATCTTTGATCGTCTTTACCATAATTCCCTTTGTTCTGTTGTCATACGACGCATACAAATACCATGGGCAGCCATCGGTACACTTTGCTCCAATCCTTGTTTTACCATTTTTTGGAAATGTTATGCCTAGTCTCTCCTTGCAACTATACTCCCTAATTGCCTTCCTAGCTAGTTCTATTGACGAGAAAACCTGCCCAACATGAAACTTGGGCTCATGCAGATCTTCTTCTGTGAAATGCCTGAACTTGAACTTCATTTCCTCATTGTCTGACTCTGGCATTTCAAGCTTTTCATCTTCAGAATTGTCATCTTCAACTATCTTCTTCCCTTTCATTTTGCCCTTCTTCTCATCACCAGCAGCATGTGACTCATCCATCACCAAATCCTCGTCCCCATCCTGCAGGTCATAGTCACTGTCCACAAGCTCTTCTGGATCATAATCAGAGTCATCACTGTCATAATCACACTCTTCGTCTTCTTCCTCCTCAATGATAGCTCTTTTGCTTCTTCTGCTTCTGCTGTCACTGCTTGTTCCTTCACAAGTACTATCACCTGCATACATACACCAGAACATTTGTGTTCTCCTCTACAACAACACGGCTATGCTGAACAGTACTTCCCTCTCTGCTACTCTTTTGTGGATTGATCACAAGAGGCAGATGAGTGCGAGGGTTTGCAACCACATCATCCCATCCTCCTCCACCATAGCTATCCTCATGATCCAGATAAAACATGAGATATTTGTACCCCTCTCTGACCACTTCCTTAATAATGTTTGTATCATTGTTTCTTGACAACAATTTTAGCCCACCTTCATTCATTTGCATGCCAGGCAACAACAAGTAAATAGCAATTCTCCCAGCAGTCTCATACCCCAAGTGCTCTATAAAATCATACAACATCTGCATACAAGCTTCACTAGCATCACAGAAATCATAGCACACTTTGCGGCCATTCAGATATGCCCTGTTACTTCCACTGCCATGATAAACTCCCCCAAATATGAACTTCGCAGTAAAGAGATCACCGCCTTCCTGTGTTAAATGCACAAGAAACAGAGTTTTAGACGGCTCATGATGAAACCTTGATTTTGTGTAAACCATAAGCAAACCAGTGCATAAAAGCCATACATTTTCTTTACTAAGCTAGCTCAATTTCGAATGCTACAGTTCTTAACTTTTCTTTGTGTATAGCAGCAAAACTGTACCATCCTAATACCAGTAGCGTTAAATTAAATTACTGTATTTGTTAACTTGGTTAAAGCCACTGCGGTCACCTATTCCAAGAAATTATTCGGCCCATTGGGGTCAATTCACCGTGTTTCTGCCTGTGTGGATGACTGACTAAGGTCAACATTTTGTTTAGAACATCACATACATAACCGAATGGAATTAAAAGTAGTGACCAGCTGAGCAGTTCATACATGTCCTTAATCAAGGGTACAGTCTTTGTAAATGGCATGAAAACTAGGATGATCAGCAGCAGCAGCCTATGAATTTATACTTGATACAAAGCTAGCTATGGAGTATATACAAGTGATTTTAGGGTCTCTATAGAGGGAAACTTGGTGGCATACTTTTTTTTTGTAGTAGTAAATTAGTTCCAACACAAATAAAACTCAAAACAGTTTTCAAACTTGCGCTGAAAAGAGATTCGTGTAAAACTGACACTTTCAGACAGCTGATGTACAGCAGAGCAACAGTGCAGAGACAAAATTACAAAATAAATATTCCTTGAGCTTTTGGGATGCACTGTCAAATTTCTGGATTATTCCACCACAAACAAAAATAGAAAAAAATAAATAAAAAATTGAGATAGCAGAGTTGTGTTCATCCTGATAGACTGATGCAAGTTTACATATGAGCAGTAATGCAGAAGTTTCTACAACACAGCTGGGTTCATTAAGCCACCAGAAAGACTGTTGTAATCATCATTTATCAACTCAGCCAGTGATTCCATCAGCAGAATGGGGGCTCACATCATGGGAACTTTACGTATTAACATACCATACGCTGGGACGATGACACCCCTTCTCCTGCCTTTGTATGGGTGGCATCGGCGCCGCTCACATCAATAGATGCAACGCCTTGGCCTCCCTTCGAGATCCGCCGCTGACTGTCACCCACGGGCCGCAATCTCCGCCGCCGATCAAAACCCTCCTCCGCCCCAGGCTATGTAGTTCTCGGAGTAAATTGCACCTATGGTCCTTGTACTAGTTGGCATGTAATACAACGGTCCTGCAACTCGTGAAATGCTCCAATACGGTCCTCGAAGATGGAAATACGTCATACGTACGGTCCTGCCTACGTCTCCTGATATGCACAGTACCAAATGAATATGCAGTACAGATACAGAACCCACATGTCAGCATGCGAAAGAGGAAAAAGTTGGAAAAATAAATTGCAAGCTGGGATTAGAACCCGACACCTCCTGCCAAATTGACAACACAAGCTAGCCAAATGACCAAGCTGAGCTACCCGCGTAACGAAAATAGCTCCTTTTTTTAGACAAGCATAGCGAATAGCTAGAACGCTACTATTGTGCTGATGCATTTTCTTACGATTTCTTTTTTATATTCTCCTAGGTTTGTGTCCATTTTCCCCATATAAAAAAATATAATTATTATTAATATACAATGAGCTGTATATTTAAATCTTTATTACTCCCTCTGTTCCTAAATATAAGTCGTTATACAGATTCCACTATGAAACACATACGAATGTATATAAATGCATTTTAGAGTGTAGATTCACTCATTTTACTCCGTATGTAGTCCATAGTGGAATCTCTACAAAGACTTATAATTAGGAACGGAGGGAGTATATCTTAAATATTGTGTTTCATGAACTTTTTCTAAAATTTGTACGAATATAAAAAAGAAATGAAAGAAAAATATATTTATCTTCATTCAGGACCACAAGCATGCACAAGTATTATGTATCCTCACTGTATTTTTAAATTACATAATTATATGAAAAATACAACATGTATTTTGAATAATGTTCAACATGATTTTATAAAATGGTTATCTTTTGCCCTATTATTTGCCCAACAACCGTTTTTGTTTCGTCCAAGTTTGTGTTTATTTCTGATCTTAAATTAGGTAGACAAGCTCGAACAATTGTTGTGTCTTCAATGTATTTTTCTAAAAATGAAAAATTATTTAAAAATTTGACAACATGTTGAGCAATAGTTAACGTGTTTTGAAAATTATTGTGTAATAATAATTTCTAGAAATGTATTTAAAATGTTTAACTTGTATGTGTTTCCTCATATATAAGACTAATTTTACACTATTGTTTTAATGCACGTGAAATAGTGCATGACGAACATTTTTCAAAAACATGTCGACAATTTTAACACACCTCCAACATTTTCCAAAAAACTATTGTTGAACATTTTTTTCTCATATGCACAAGCATTTCTCTTAATTTTCATGACGAATGCAATTTTTCCTTACAATTGTTTTTTTTCAAATGGGAAACATAAAAATGAACTTGAGCTTGAATTATTATTTTTAAAAAGAAACTGGTAGAAAACGGACGCCATGATAATTCCTTGAAGAGTCTATTAAATAGTGGGAAGTGATTTTCCCTTAAAAAAACGAGAGCCAGACCTCCCGTGCTAACATGTGGAGCCCGCACATGTGGTGTATGCTGATGTGGCATTGGTCGGATGACCGCGCCTATAGAAAGCGTAGCCAGGACCGTACATGTGACGTATTCTCGTCTTCAAGGACTGTATTGGAGCATTCCACAAGTTTCAGGACCATCTTGTTACACGCCAACTAGTATGAGGACCGTAGATGTAATTTACTCATAGTTCTCGGGAAAGAACTACTCCCTCTGTGAGTTAATATAAAAACGTTTATAAATTACTAAAATAGTGATCTAAACGCTCTTATATTAGTTTATTTATGAAGGGAATACCCACGAACAGAGGCCTAGGAAATTCTCGGGGGTCGATCGATGGAAACAGAGGTCAGTTGGTTTGGCTGGACCAACTCCAATCGCTGACGTGGCAGGGGGTGAAAGGGCCCAATGTATAACAGAATGTACACAGGACTGTGTCTGTTACATATTTGCAAGTCTCGGGACCGTATTAGAGCATTTTTCGACTACGAGGATGGTTTGTTACAGACCAGCGAGTACAAGGATGAAACATGCAATTTACTCGTAGAAGTAGAAATACAGCTCCCTCGTGCTCGGCGTAAGCGGTAGCGCAACGTACACAATCCGTCATGCCTCCGTTTGGTCCTTGGGTAACTCCTTGCGCTGTATGAGTAGGTAGTAGAGATAGGCGAGGATGGGCTCGGTCCTTGGAATTCCCTAGCTGACGCTCACTGCGTAGAACTGTCGGGGTTTCGCACAGCGATCGATCGACTTGGGCCGACCCATTAGAATCGTTCCACCGATCCCGGTTTTGGGAACCTGCTGGAAGGTTCCAGCCGGTTTTTCCTCGTTTTGGGAACCTTCTAGTAGGTTCCTGAACCCGTTTTTTCTTTTCTTTTTCCGATTTTCTTTCTTTCTTTTTTCCTGTTTGTTTATTCTTTTCTCTCTTTTTTCGTGTTCTTTTTTCCTTTTTTGTGTTTTTGGAAAAATGATCTTAAATTTCAAAAAATGTTTTGATTTATCATCAAAATGTTCTTTTTTTTCTTTCCCTTCTCTTTTTTGTTTCTTTTCGAAAAAATTAGAAATAAAAAAATCATTTTTCTAAAATGTTCGTGTTTTTGAAATTATGTTCGGAAATTCAAAAACTGTTCGTGATTACAAGCTTTGTTCTTATATTCAAAAATAAATCACGATTACAAAATTTGTTCTCAAATTTCTAAAAGTGTTCGTGTTTTTAATTCATATTTTTCAAAAAAGTTCAAAAACCTGGAAATTTGTTCACTTATTTAAAAAAACGTTCTGGGTTTTAAAAATTGTTCGTTTTTTCAATTGTGTTCTTTTACGAAATTTACTCTCTTTTTTTAATAAAATTGTTTGTTTTTTTCCAAAAAAGATTCTTGTTTTTTAAAAAATGTTCAATTTTTTTAAAAAAAATCGCAATTTAAAATGTGCATATTTATAAAAATCATTTTCTTTATGCTTTTCGAAAAATGTTTTGAAATTACAAAATTTGTTCACATTTTTTAAAACTATTTTTATGAAAATGTTCGCTACAATGTCAATTCACAACTGTCCAAGCTGGTTAGCTACAGTACAGATCTCTGCAGGCTGGTCCACTGCAGTGCCAGCCTTTTTTTAGAGAAGGCCGGTTGTTACAGTGCGGTCCGCTACAGTGTTGATCGCTACAGGCGCTTGCTCCCACTTCACTCGCTACGTCACCAATGGGCCGGTCCAGTCGTGGCGCACCTTGTGCGAAGGGGCAACCGTTTGACGCAACGAGCGTCGTATAGGTTCTCCCTCGGTCCTTGCCGGGGGATGATAACCACCATGATCTCATGGGCCGATGAGGTAACCTCCAATTTCGAGCCCCCGGTTACGCCAGTGTCATGTTCTATGTTCATGGGCACCACGTGGCCGGGGTCGAAAGCCCCGGTCTCGATGACCAATTTATGTCCGATCTGTAGCTTCACAAACGGCTTCAACAAGCGCTCAAGGCTTAAGTTCTTCATCAATGCAAGCTATGGGTGGAAGGAGTGCGTGAAGGAATAAATCAATTATATTTTCTTGCGAATAGGAATAAATCAATTAGGAAGGAAGAATAAAGTTTAGAAACTTATTATATTTTTCTAAAGGAAATTTGGCTCACTGGACTATTATACCGTCACTTGTTATTAAATTATTGACACAAAAGGAAATATACTTTGTTGAAACTCTTTCTTCTGGGTTTTATATAAAGAGGAAACAAAGACATGGTTTACTAACCGAATACATTAATGCATGCTCTTGAAACAAGCTTCACATCAATGGAATAGCAGAACACATGGCTTTCTAGAGGAAGCAAATTAAGTAGTCATCTACAAATGTAAGTGTAAACTATTTTGCCTTACTATTATACTATATGTTAATGCTTTTTTTTGTTTTTGTTTTTTGCAACAATAAAGTCATGTTGATGGAAGTGAAAGCTTGGTTATCTTATAACTTTCATATGAAAGGCATGTTTGAAACTTTCGATTTTTTGGTTATCTTATAACTTTCATACGGAGGAAGGAGCACAAAGCGCTAAAATTCATTCAGCTCAATAGCATTGATTTATTTGTGTAATAATAATAATATGGTGCAGGTTCACTAACTAGAGTAAGAAATTACTTTCAAACATGTTTACACATGAACTTCATATATTGATCACTATGTTTCAGCCAAGTGAGAGATGTTGGAATGTCCTTGAAGATGTAATCAAATCATATTTCACATGGTAAGATCAAAGATGACATAAATCAGTTTGCCGTTATCCATTTTTTATAGTAACGCTTTAGAGGCTGTGGCTTTCACATTGAAAAGATCAGCATCGAATCTGTTGTAATGACGACATGGTATGGTAGGCCAAATCATGTTTTATCTTTTCTTAACTTTTGGAATTTAAGACATGCGTGAAGTGTTTATAACCCTTTTCCAAATCAGATAAGTGTTAGTTCATAGGTTATCCCAAATTGTTGGATATTCCTCTGTCACTATGCCAAGGCAAAGTATTTGTCACAAAGAGCGGTATTTATGTGGCTTTCATCATTTATTCAACATGTTTATTATTTATTTAGCTCAACATGAAATTATTCATATAATAATTGATGCAGAATTTCACTCAAGAAAGTAATACTCAAGGTGTCAAGGACAACTCTAATGGAATATAATAGAGGAATTAATAGGGGTCGACTCTACTGAACATGTATGTATTTTTTCCGAGACATCACAAGGTGGGAGAATTGGGTTTGCTTTGCAGCACCGGCTCTGTGCACACCCACATGATTAAGATCGAAAGTTGATCTCGCACATACAATCTAACCATGACACATACTCGCATATATGTGCTAGGGACTGGTATATATTTAGACTAAAAAAACTAACATGGTTTATCATGGTTGGTAACATTGCTCGGAGTTATACGGATCTTTCTAAAAACAGATGGAATAATAAAACACCTGAAAGTGGAGACAGGTCGCTACTTTCTAGCCTTAATATGCATTGTGAAAGCCACCGTAGAAAAGATAGAGGAATTAGATGGTATATCGGATACAGTTTGACTAATTCACATCTACATGTTTTTTAAGGATGTCACATATAAGCTCCCACAAATATATAATGCAACAACAAGAAATAAAAAAAAGTAGGACAAAAAAATAGACCACAAACAGAGTGGACATGAGCTTAGATATGACATAACTATGTCACATCTAGATGTGTCCTAAACAGACCCTGTCGGATAACCTATAATCCAACAGGATGCGTCCTGGACAGAGCGCGGAGGCGCCCATGACACGGATCTACTAGGTGGCGGCCCTGGTGGGTGCCGGTGGCCTGGTGGATGCGCGAGGTGGCCAGTGGACATGGATGACACAGAATTAGTAGATCGGACGATAGCCGCTCGTCGGCAAGGCGCACACCGGCAAAGACGAGCAACTCATCAAGGGTGCGCCCGCGAGGTGTTCGAGAGAATGCCTAAAAGAGATGAATGAGTTGATGGAGGAGAGAGAGTGCTGACAGGTGGGCCCACCTGTCATAACAGCCAAGTATGTCATAATTACTATTAATGTTGCGCGCCGGTTTTTAGCAAAATTCTAGATCAAAAGTGGGTTTTAGACAATGTGGTAGTTTCTGAGACCAACACATGTAAAGTGGTACAGTAGTTTTTTTGTTAAATACTACACTGGAGGTTTCGTGTGTTTGAACAATTTGATCTTCACCGTACCTTTGTTTGTTGGCATATGAACCATAAGAGGTTTGCTGCCACTGCGTAATCAACATCGACTTGTCGTGTAGTAAATGAAAAGAATAAAAACGCTTCCATCTTGCACGTTAATGATACACTGCAACTCAGCACATGACTGCCAATTAAAAACGGATCCAACATGCATTTTCTCTATGCAGCACCAAGACAATCTCTTGCAGCTATTTTCCAAGTAACAATTGACAGCTAAGTGGCACAATTGTCCTCATGTTCACTGCGCATACAAATTTTTTGAAGCTAAATTATAGTACAATCATTACTATGTCTTCTTCACAGGCCAGGATATGCAGAAACGCCAGACTATTTCTGGAGTAAATTATTTATGACAAGCAAGAGCATTCTCTTCCCACAAACATACTGTCTTCTTCGCAGAACAACTACACCAGAATAGTTCTGGAGTAAATTATTTATGACAAGCAAGAGCATTCTCTTCCGAGACCTGTCAGTTTGGAAAAATCACCGGTAAGCATGACATATAAAGTATCATTTTGTGCAAAGCAAAAGGAGAGTATTTGTGTATGTGCACGCGAATTATGCACTGAATTAGATAGTGAGGGTAAAAACTGGGAGACAAATGGCATCCTACTACAAGTGGGCATGAAGAATTAGCAACAGAGAAAACTTCTGTAAACTCTTTGTAATTAAAAGTAGTAGTATTATGTTGTATATATTATGGCAAACATGACAGCACCTCCCAACTGATACTACAAAAATTGCTGGCTGTCAACAGTGTCAACAGATGAAAAATCACCACCCCTTCTGAAATTAGAATTATAGTAGTATGGATGAAAGACCCTGTGAATGCATCATATCTTCTTTTAACATACCATGGAAGAGTTGCAAAATACAAACAGATACTCAAAAACAAAGAATCAAGAAATCAAACCATATCAGCTTACACATCAATAATAAGAAACCAAACAAAGGTAAATATAGATAACTACTAGTATGTGCAACAATACATACCTATTTATGGATCTTATTAAAACTTGGAGTGATCCATACGGGAATTGGCCAATTCAACCATGGTTGAGGAGATACAACATCAGTGGCACTTAAATCCTCCAAATCTAGTATTCCAACATCCCGACGATTGTCTTTCGAATCTATCAGCCAATACTCGTCATCGTCCGTAAAATAGACATGGTTCCGCAGAAGCCCTGGGTAGTCCTGTGTGGAAAGGCAACAAGTATAGTTGTGCCCGATGAACAACGCGTAATCCCCCAACGTCCGCACACGAACTATCTGCTGCTTGTCAAGGTCAGTCATGTACACCTCAATATCAACTGTATGCATCTCTTCTTGCTCCCCCCTTGTTTTCCTCTTGACCCTCCATATTTGCAGCACACTGCCACATGATGTCTTGGATAGGTATCCATTATATGCCACGAATGGCGAAGTTTCCTTGAAAATCATATCCCGGGTGGCACAAGAACCTTGGATGGCATAGCGATACATCCCGCCGAGGAGATCCATGGCGTAGAGCGCACCATCATCGCCAAATATGCAGTCTGAGTACCGCGGCGGTTCACGAGGTGCCGAAGGTATCCAGTGCCACTTGTCATCGCCGACCCTCGCAAACGAGAGATCCCTATAGGGATTGTGAATCAGCACGACCGTGCAATCCCCCAATGCGGGATCGCAGGACAGCACGGCCTTGAGATAGAGGACTCCGCGGAGCTCGTCCACCCCATAGGGCTGCGGATCATCCCCATGGAGAGAAAGATGGTACCTTTCAAGGTTGCCTTGGCGGTCGAGGATGGGGCTTACCTGCTCGATGGTGGCGACGGAGGGGAGCGCGACCTGCTCGCCGGTGGCGGGGTTGAGGAGGTGGAGCTCGGAGCGGGCGTCGGCGGTGACGAGCCACCCGTACGAGGAGCCGATGATGTTGCGCTCCCCGATGGGAGGGTCCGGGAGGCGCGCCCTGTAGGCCTTCTTGTCGGCGAGGCTGAAGAGCTCGGCGGCGCGGGGGCCGGCGGCGGCGGTGGTGTAGAGGAGGCAGGGGGTTTGGGGGCGGCTGTAGATCCCGAGGCGACGGAGGGCGCGGGCGGTGGCCCGCCAGGCGGTGCAGACGTCGGCGGCGCGGAATAGATCCGGGAACTCGAGGTCGCCGAGGACGGTGGTGAGGACGTCCGGCGGCAGCTTTGACCAGTCGGGGCCGGCCGCCGTCGGTTCCTCCATTGGATAGGGATCTGGCGAGACAGGGGGAGAAAGATAAGAGCTGGGATTATATACGCCGTCGATGCGGCGGAGCAAATCGGTGACGATGCCCTGCTTCTGCTTCCCCCATCCGAGTAGGAGTGAGATTCTTCCCGAGGGGAGTTGGAGTAGAATTAGGTGAAGGGTAAGCATCGGCCGACCGATCACGCGCTTCATCCGTCGCCTTGCGCCAAGCCACGCACGGCGTCCACTAGACCACTACATCCCACGATCAAACCTGTGGTTGGATCCCCAACCCATCAGGGTTCAAGTCCGGGTGCTCGCATTTATTTTTGGATTTATTTCAGGATTTTCGGTGATGCACATTCGATGAGAGGAGACGTTTTCATCGACGACGAGGTGTCTACGGTGACTTCGTAAATTTCAAGATGATATGCCGGCTTAGTCTTTCGGAGGTGCTCATAGGGATATAATGTGCGTGTGTGCGTTCATATGGGTGAGTGTATGCGCGACCGATGTTAAAAAAAAACGTGTCTTAGAACAACTTGGAGTTCCTCCGAAAAAAACTTCTCATAAAAGTGTTTTTTACAGGATGAAACTTTTAGGTAAAATTTCCCGAAAGTTTCATCGGTCAGATCCCATAAATTTTATTTTATTTTTATTAAAAAAAACTAAATAATGGCCCAGGGCCCCTCAATCAGTGACACGCGTGACAGCCTCCGGCGGTGCGGCGGCGACGACGACACAACATTTCAGCGGCGCGGCGGGGAGTTTCAGGCAATTACCTTGCCATCAAATGTTAACAGGAAGCAAAACTTTCCCTAAGCCTGAAGGAATTTGGGGCCAAGTTTACAAGATCTTGTATTATTCCACGTATACGGGAATAGTTGAAGACAGTTTTTGGCTCAAATTTTCTCTAAACTTTTTGGTTGGAGTGGCTCTTAGGTGCGGGGCATCCTACGTTCATCCCTATGGACATATCTTCGTCTTCCAAGACACCACGTGGACCAATGACTAGAGCTCGAGCAAGGGCTATCCAAGCCGAGGTGAACCTGCTCATATTCCACATGTGAGACATGGCTACTACCTCAAGTGGTGACCTTGTGTGTGATCAGCTACTTGAAGGAAGTCCATGAAGTTGTTACTAGGAACGGACAAAATGGCGAGTACACCAAACACGAGAGACAAGAGAAAGAGCTGCCAGAAAGTTACAGCTATTGGACGACCGGTCCTTACTGGACGTCCAACGCCTGGAGACTTAGCCATCCAGAAGCCCAGCCGACTGACTCTAGAACGACCGGACGACCGACAAGTACCGGACGTCCAACACACACCAGCGACCGGACGTCTGAAGGACTCCAGATATCCTGCACCACCGGTCCAGAACGAAAACGCCAAAAGACCGGAGCCTTCTGGACGACCGACACACTGGACGTCCGATCACATCCGGAAATCCGACACCGCCTCAACAGAGCTGAAATGTCCGATCCTTACTGGATGTCCGGTCCCTCGCGAGACACCGGACGACCGGTAATGGCCGGACGTTCGACGCCTGTCCGCGAACAGCTACTCGAGCCAAGGCCCATGTACACCTTCACCCCCTAGACTATATATACTCCTCTTCCTCCAATGTTTTAGGGTTAGCATTGTGATAGCTCAACATTGAGATAGAGCTTTGCACATCCACCTACCCCTACTCCCATGGAGATCAAGGCCTCCATGTGAGAATATCCCCCAAGTGGATTCAAGACCCCCTTTGTGGGAAGATCCTCCAAGGATTCAAGACCTCTTTCCTTCAAGGATTGGAATGAACTAGCTACCCTTTGTATCCTCTTTTGTTGACTTTGGATCTTGTATGTCCCCTTTGTGTATGTGGATCTAGCACATGTGTGATTGGATTTGGTCTCTTTGAGTGTTCTCCCTTTCGTGTTCTCCTCGGGACCCCTCTCCAAATCATGAAAGATCGGCCATTAGGATTCCGCCTACGTCATCTTGGTATCACTAGCCAAGGTTGATCGCAAATTTGGAGTCCCTACCCCCTCTTTCTAGCCTAATTTTGTGTGTTTTTGTCCAACTACAAAAATCCCCACAAAAATGGCCGTACCATTTTTTTTGTGATTTGTTGGTTTGATGATGTTTTGTTGATTTTGATCCATGGATTTGATGTGTTTCATGTGGATCTACCTTTTCCCCATCACATCCACAAAATTTGTCCAGTTTTGGCCCCAATTTTTCTTTTGTCACTGAAATCCACGAGTTCATCTTCATCCCCGCAGCCCCAACATCACCCAGGCACCGGACGACTGACGTTTACCGGATGTCTGAACCGAAATCAGCGACCGATCGTCCCCAAACCCTGACAAAACTGAATTTTTCGACAGAAATTTTCAGCCACCCTCCACTTTTTGCATTGCCAACTCCAAAACCCATCACTGCAATTCCGCAACGTCATAGAGCTTCCACAACACCACCACACTTTCCGCTACCAGCATTTGAATTTTTCCATTTGAATTTTTGAGTCGCGGTTCTCCGTTTCTTAACGTGTTTCGGCTACTTAGGGTCAGTTCGTCGTCGTCATCACCGCCGCTCAAATTCGCCACAGACTCGACATCGACAACGAACACTTCAGCATTTTGACACTCTAACCGTAAGCAAGGACGGTAACATCAACGACACCTTCGTGTACTCCCTTGCTTTTGCATTGTCAACCCCGAGCCATCCTTTTGCGTCACTTTCCTATAGAGACTAGCCATTTGAGTATTGCCGGGCAATGCTACTTGTGCACTTTAGTGGTACACGTCCGCATAGCTATCATAGGGTGCATATATCATCGTATCATCTTTTGTGTCATCATTTGTTCCTGCATATACATCATTGCTATTTTGGTTCGAGCATTTTGCATAAGTGACCATAGGAAAATATCAAAAGAGAACCAAAAGCTTTTAAGCAAAGAGATAAGCAAGAGCTTGTAAGCAATAGCATAGCATCGCTAAAATAGCATATCATATAGACACATTTGATCATCTTGGATCATTGTGAGAGAATCACCGGGAACTATACATGCATGGCATAAACTGGATAGAAGTCGTTATGTTTTGTCTTTTATAGGTTGTGCACAAGTTTCGTATCCGCCTATTGAGCAATCGTCCTAGCGTCTCTCTAGAGTTGTGCAACAAAAACATTTTTCGTGGTATCCACATTTTGAGATCATTTCTTGGTTGCACAACCCCATTTATTAATCCGTGTGTGTGTGTTTGTGCGTGCCACTCATTGTTGTTGGCCTACTTGTTTCACTTGCAAATTTATGAATCTCTTCCACGAAAACTCAAAACGGTGCCCGGGCTCATCTGCTCCCTCTCAGCAAAAAATTCAAAAAAAATACTAGAAAAATTCAAAAAATTCCAAATTTTTTTGTGGTGGTAGATAATTTGACGCTTGAGGTGCTCCCCAAAATTCATCTCATTTGGACATCTGAGCAGCTCTCGGCAAAAAAGACAAATCGGGTCAAACCAGTGCATGAACAGTGAACATTTTTACAGACCCTGATTTTGTCTTTTTTGCCGAGAGCTGCTCAGATGCTCAAATGAGATGAATTTTGGGGCGCACCTCACGCGCCAAATTATCTACCACCACAAAAAAATTGGAATTTTTTGAATTTTTCTAGTATTTATTTTGAATTTTTTTCTAAGTGTGGGTGCAGATGAGCCCGGGTGCAGATTAGCCGCACTCTCTCTTCCAACATTATTGAATCTTGCTAACAATTACGTAAATTTTGTGCTACCATCCTCGCCAAGCTACTCCAAAAGCTTTATTTGACAATGAGGCGGCCGTCCCCTGTACCGGCCTGCAAGCATCCTGGAGAAATGGTCCGGCCGTAGGGCGGCGGCAGCCCTAAAAAGAGGTCTGAGAGGGCACCGGTATCCGACCTGGGTTTATCTGCAGAAATGGCAGGCTTTGACTATTGTGGCATTGACTATCTCGATTGCCGCAGCTGGCAGTTCTTGTGGACATTAGGTGGCACGTTAGCATAAGCAATCGGCCTGATTGAATCAGGTGGGGATGGGCTTGACGCCTGACTAGTGACATTTTCGGCTTGTGTTTAGTACTATCCCTTCGAATTAATTAACGCAACCTCTGTATAATGTAAAATGGACATTCTATAGAGGTTGCGACAATTACTTTTCTTGTGGTAGGGAGGATAAAAAGAAGGGATTGTACCTTGCTTAGTCGACTAATTTTTTTAAAAGATTTTAGCCGACATGAACAACCATGTTTCTACTATTTGAATAGAACTGATATTTTAATCGAAAGTGCTCTTTTGATCCCGAGCTCACTTGCTCCTCGTGAACGGTAAAATCCAAAAAAATAGTAAATAAGATTCAAAAAGTTATGATTTTTTTGTGTGATCAACATGGATGAATGTTTTAACTATCTGCAATTTTTTGTGGTGAAATCACATTCGTGTAGGTCTGGGCAAAAAAGACAAAATTGATGCTTCAAAATGCTTTCAACAATAGTCTTTTCAAAGCATCCATTTTGTCTTTTTTGCCTAGACCTACACGAATGTGATTTCATCAAAAATATTTTCAGGCATTTAAAACACCCATCAACGTTTATGACAAAAAAAACAGTTTTTTATTGTACTGTTCATGAGAGAGCATGTGAGCTCGAGATCAAATACTTCATGTCTACTTTAGTTACCACTTCTGATCTGTTATTATTCTAATATTTTAGAAATGTCCTATATTTTCTTATAAAATAGATTACCAGTTTTTCTTACCATAGAAATCTTCTAGGGATCCAGGATGTGTTTGTTTATTTTTGATATCTAAGAAACAATGAATCCTTGCAAAAAAAAAGGCATTACTTTAGTGATCTAAAACGTCTTATATTTGTTTACAGAGATAGTACAAAATAAAAAATTAAAAACTACCGCATGAACCTAGAAACTCGCTGCAGTGGTGCATCATGGGTTAGGGTAACATACCGAGACATGTCCAATGCAAAGGAATAAGTTGATAACGAACTCCCTTTCATAATTGTACCGTGTACGATCGGCTCTTCTCCTTCTTGGCGTTCAAGTGGCTTATGAAGCAAATCCCACAGTATAAGGATGGCACCCAAGGCGAACCAACCTGTGGTTGAGATGGTTAGGTGGACAGTGGTATCCTCAATCCATCAGGGTTCAAATCCTGGTGCTCGCATTATTTCTGAATTTATTTTAGGATTTTTCGGCGATGTGCTTTCAGTGGGAGGAGACGTTCCCGTCGACGACGAGGCACCTACGGTGGCTTCGTAAATCTCAAGATGATATGCCGGCTTAGTCTCTCGTAGGTGCTCATAGGGGTAGGGTGAGGGGTAGGGTGTGCGTGTGTGCATTTATTGGGGTGAATGTATGCGCGTGTATATGAGCATTTGTGTCTGTACTGATGCTCAAAAAAAAAAAAGATGGCACCCAAGTCTATCGGGTGTAGGTAGAGCTCACCCACACCCGCACCCAACCTTGGGTCCCATTTTTTCCAACACCCGTCACCCACCGGGTAAACATGACCTATGTGTGTCCTATTCGGTTCTCTACAATGATACAACCATTGGAACATAATACTTCTGATATCTTTTATAAAAGCATCGTATTCATGTTTGTAGAATATGTGAATTACACGATGTATTGCTCATGTGCAAAGACACGTATATATGGTGTACAAGAGGTGGGCCACGATCTCAGCTATACAAGAAACTAGAAGGTGGGCCCAATACACAGATATGCACAACACATATACTCAATACCCCCCGCAGTCGAAGCGGCACCGCTGCTGACGCAAAGACTGGATCGGAACTCCTCAAACGACGCCGTAGGCAAGCCCTTGGTCATGATATCGGCAAATTGTTGGGAAGTAGGGACGTGTAGAACACGAATATGGCCAAGGGCCACCTGTTCCCGAACAAAATGGATATCCAACTTAATATGCTTGGTCCGACGATGATGTACCGGGTTGGCGGAGAGGTAGACTGCCGAGACGTTGTCGCATAGACCACCGTAGCACGATCCACAGGACAAGAGAGCTCCTGGAGAAACTGGCGAAGCCACGAACACTCGGTGACGACGTTGGCCACCGCACGATACTCAGCCTCAGCACTGGAGCGAGAGACCGTAGGCTGCCGCTTGGACGACCATGATATGAGTGATGGTCCAAGGAAGACACAATAGCCCGAGGTGGAGCGACGAGTGTCGAGGCAGCCCGCCCAGTCTGCATCGGAGTAGGCGGTGAGGGCGGTGTCAGCGAAGGCGAAGAGCATGACGCCAAGATCCATAGTGCCACAGATATAGCGGAGAATCCGCTTGACGACAGCCCAGTGAACGTCTCGAGGAGCATGCATATGAAGACACATCTGCTGTACGGCATACTAGATCTCCGGTCGAGTCAGAGTGAGGTACTGGAGAGCACCAACGATAGACTGGTAGAAAGCAGCATCCGAAGCAGGAGAACCAGCCGTGGCAGAAAGCATGGCCTTCATATCAACATGCGTAGCGGCGGGCTTGCACTTAAGCATGCCGGCGCGCGCCAAGAGCTCGTGAGCGTACTTCTACTGATGAAGGAAGAAGCCATCCGGACGGCGCACCACCTCGACACCGAGGAAGTAGTGCAAAGGACCCAAGTTCTTGATGGCAAACTCAGCGCAAAGACGAGCCGTGAGCTGACTAAGGAGACCAGTCGTACATGCCGTCAGGATGATGTCGTCGGCATAGAGCAACAAGTAGGCCGTGTCAGAGCCCTGATGATAGACGAAGAGTGAGGCGTCCGAGTGGGTAGAGCGGAACCCAAGTTGGTGGAGAAACGCCGCGATGCGCTCGTACCAAATGCGCGGAGCCTGCTTGAGTCCATACAAGGACCACGAAAGCAGGCAGACGTGGTCAGGAAGCGCCGGGTCCACAAACCCGGTGGGCTGCTGGCAGAAGACCTGCTCCTCGAGGTGACCATGGAGGAAGGCGTTGGAGACGTCCATCTGGTACACCGGCCAAGCACGGGAGACCGCAAGGTGGAGAACCGTGCGTATCGTGCCGGGCTTGACGACCGGAGCGAAGGTGTCGGTGAAGTCGATGCCAGCATGCTGTCGGAAGCCACGAATGACCCAACGCACTTTGTAGCGATCAACGGTACCATCAGGACGGATCTTGTGTTTAAAGACCCACTTCCCGGTAATCACATTGGCGTGCCGGGGACGGGGAACAAGCTGCCACGTTCGGTTACGCAACAGGGCGTCAAACTCCTCTTGCATCGCAGCCATCCAGAGCGGGTCACGACGAGCGGCTCGAACGGAGGATGGTAACGGCGCCGGCTCAGAGGTGGACGCCGCATGGACATAGTCATCCGAGGCGTAGCGCGAGCTCGGGCAAAAAACGCCCGTACGGGCGCGGGTGACCGGACCGGCCACATGAGCTAGGGGGCCGCGGGCGCCGAGGGGGCCGCGGGCACTGGGGGCGCCAATGGGGCCGTGGGCGCTGTGGGGGCCGCGGGCGCCAGGGCACCATGGGGGCCG
>NC_041385.1:12537263-12559440 GCF_002162155.2 Triticum dicoccoides
CAGGCACGCGAGCACCCTGGGAATGGCGTCGAGGAGCCCGCGTCACCAGTGGCGGGAGGAACAACCTGGGGTACCTGATGAAACAGAAACACATGATCATCAAAGTAAACGTGCCGGGAAGTGAACACACGGTGGGAGACAGGATCGTAGCACCGATATCCCTTGGAGTTGGAGGGGTAGCCGATGAAGATCCAAGCGACAGAGTGAGGTGCGAGTTTGTGAGGAGCGGAGTCGGCAATGCTAGGATAGCAAAGGCACCCGAAAATACGCAAGCCATCATAAGATGGGGGCGTACCGAAGAGAAGATGGTGAGGTGCATAGTTCCACCGTGGGCGGCAAGGGCAAAGGTTAAGGAGAAGAGAAGTAGTGGCGAGGGCATCCGGCCAGAAACGAGGCGAAACATTAGCATGGAAGAGGAGCGTGCGAACGCAGTCGTTCAGAGTGCGAAGGACGCGTTCGGCTCGACCGTTCTGTTGGGAAGTATACGGGCATGTGAGACGAAAAACTATGTCGTGGTGCGACAGAAAAGTGCGGAAAGCAAGGTTGTCGAACTCTTTTCCATTGTGAGTCTGAAGAGCAAGGATGAGACGCCCAAACTGCATGCTGACATAGGAGTAAAAAGCCGTCAAAGTGGAGAGTGCATCCGACTTTCTGTGCAAAGGAAAAGTCCACACATAATGAGAATAATCATCAAGGATAACCAGATAATATAAATAGCCCGAATTACTAGGAACTGGAGAGGTCGACACATCACTATGAATCAACTGAAAAGGAAAGAAGCTATGGTGGTGGAGTTATTAAACAGGAGACAAACATGTTTGCCGACACGACATGCATGACAGGTGTGATCCTCTATCTTATGACAACTGAAACTGAAACTCCTGAGAATATGACGAAGTGTGACGGGGTTGGGATGACCCAAATGAGCGTGTCAGAGATCGACGCCGGCGGAGAGAGCAACCGGTGCGGTGGTGGATAGGGCTGGACCAAAAGCTCGTAGCTCGCGAGCTTAATGAACGCTCGATAGTTCAGCTTGTTAAGCTTGTATCTCGGTTCTTAATGAACAGACCAATCATTGATTTCAGCTTGTTAAGCTTAATGAGCTTAACGAGCGAGCTAACGAGTTTCACGAGTAGCTCGTTAAGATCGTTAGTAACAACACAACACATATTTTCATCTTACGTGACAAACTTTTTATAGCACATCAGCGCATCTATTCAATCTAATCAACATATGAGGCAACAAACTACTGTATTTTTTTTGTAGTCACCATATTTAATCTTGAAAACCACACCTACACATTCATCATGTATATCATAACACATTATAATCTGTTACGAGCGCTGGCGAGCGCTCACGAGCTTAACGAGCTTCAAACGAGTCGAGCCGAGCAGGGTTTTCTGCTCGTTAATCTTAACTAGCCGAGCCTTAACGAGCACGAGCTTAACGAGTATGAGCCTAACGAGCCGAGCTGCTTGTTAGTCCACCCCTGGTGGTGGAGGTGGACGGCGAATGCACCAGCTTGTCGAGGCTATCACATCAGTGAAGTACCATCCTGGGTCGAGCATCCTTGACACAAAACCCAAGCTCGTCAAATTCAACAGTAACAGGATTTTCACGAGTTAAACGATGAACGGAAACAAGGTTCTTAATAAGATGAGACGACACAAGTATGTTAGACAAAGTAATAGGCATGGAATTAGAAGGAAAAGAAGTGTGTCCGACATGTGTGATAGGGAGTGTGAAACCGTCACCGACAATGATGCAGCGGTCGGTGGTGACGGGAGTGAAGGAGGCAAGATTACCAGGATGAGTAAACATGTGAGCCGTACCCCCGGTGTCCATGTACCAATCATCACCTCCGGTGTAGCTGTTCGTCATAGGAGCGACATGCACTGCGGGGAGGTGCACCGGGTCCCAGGGTACCGGCGGCAGGGCCGGCGAGGGGGCCGGAGACGCCATGGGGAGGCCGTAGCCACCGCTCGGCAGCGGCGGTGGGTACTCTCCAAACGGTATAGGAAGCATCCCCGGCTGCGACTGCGGTGCCGGGTAGACCGGATGGCCCGCCGAAAAAACCGGCTGGTCTGCTGACGATCCCCACCAGTACGCGGGAGCCCCGTATACGGGCGCGTCAAACGCCCCGCTGAAAGAACATGCGGTGCCCCCATGTTTGGTTTTGGTAATTGATGACAGTCTCTATGGACTAATGGTTGTCTTGAGTTGTATTTGAAGGATTTGTCTATAGGCTTTTCTTGAAGTCCATGTGTTGGTTTCAAGGAGTTTATGAGTTGACCAAGGTGCTATTAAGGAATTATCCAAAGATTGGTCATGTGAGTGTTGAGCTTATTGCAAGCATGTCTTAAAGAAGAAGATTGTTTTATCATTAATGTTTACCTTCAAGACATCATCCAAATGAAGAGAGTTGGAAAGATTCAAGGTTGATCAAGACTAAGTCAAGAGTGGATCAAGTGATCCCATGGTATGGTAAGCATTGTCCATTGCACTCTGTGTACTAACCCATGGTCTATGTGAGAGTTGTATGTGGGGTTAGGTACGTGTCCATGGGCTTGCGTCAAGAGGAAGATATCATACAACCCATGGAAAGGATGACATCAAGTGGTGATTGTCATCAAGATTGCCGTGTGCAAGTTCAAGTGGAGCATCACGAAGAGATCAAGTGCTCGATTCTTGCCATCCATTATGGTGTCAATGGACTTGTGAAGATGTGCCGAAGAGTGTCTCACCCATAGTGGACTATGGGGGAGCAATCATCTAGTCTTCATCAAGCCAACGCAATCAAGAAAGGTGGTCCATCTTGAGGGAGCCAAGATCATCATCATCTAGCTCAAGTGGACCATGTGCAAGGCAAAGGTTTGCCCTTGATAGGTTTTCTATTTTACCGGTCTCGTGGTGGTAGTAGGGAGACCGGGTTATATAATCGTTTGCTGTACTATCAAGAGGGGCTCTCAAGTTGGTAGCTTGATCATATTGTTAGTAGAGAGCTCAAACCATTGCATCCTTGCATCATGTTTCTTGGTTCTTGTTGAGTTATCTTTGTGAGTATTAGATCTTATGATCATCTTGATGACAAGCTTGAGTTCATCGAAAACGGAGTTCGCATGCGTCTTCTATGATGTTTTCGGTGTTGGAGGTTTTACCGGTCTTATTCGGTGAAGGGTTCTCACTATTTTCTTATGGGACTTTTCTCATTTTCTTATTCTTGATATTTCTATCAAGATTGTGTTAGCCCATGTCGTTAGCTTTCCAACAAACTTGGTTTCGTTGAATTCGGAGTCCGTTTGCAAAAGTTGTGGCTGTTTTGGTAAAGGCTGCAGCGGTACTACCGCGACTAGAGCGGATGTAATTTTTTACTACCACTCCAGAGCAGTACTACCGCGGCTCCTGAGCGGTAGTACCGCCCCAGAGCAGTACTACCGCGGCTCCTAAGCGGTAGTACCGCTCCGGACCAAAATCTCGCGTTTTGCTCAGCGGAAGTAGGCACAGAAGTATTTTTTTAGTACCGCTCCCAAGCAGTAGTACCGCTACCATTTGTGGTAGTACCGTGAGGTCGAGCGGTAGTACCGTGAGGACGAGCGGTACTACCGCTCCGACGGTTCTTCTGGCCTTTTTGCCTCCTCGCTGTTGTGTTTCGAAGGGGTACTACCGCCCTAGCGGTAGTACCGCTCCTTGGAGCGGTAGTACCGCTCTGTGCGAGCTGTGAGCATAACGGTTGGATTTTTCCCCACCTATAAAAGGGGGTCTTCTTCCCCATTGAACCTTATCCTTTGAGCTCGTGTTCTTCCCCCATTGTTGACCTTCTTCGAGCTTGCTAACTCTCAATCCCTCCATGGATTCTTGCTAGTTTTTGAGGGAAAAGAGAGAGGAGATCTAGATCCACATTTCCACCAATCACTTTCTCCTCTATGTGAGGGAAACCCCTTGGATCTAGTTCTTGGAGTTCTTGGTGTTCTCCTTCTTGTTCTTCCTCTCATTTTCCTTCCTAGCATTAGTTGCTTCGGTGGGATTTGTGAGAGAAGTACTTGGGCACTCCGTGTGCCCTTGCCATTGCATTTGGTGCATCGGTTTGAGTTCTCCACGGTGATACGTGGAAGTTACAAGTTGAGAAGCTTATTACTCTTGGGTGCTTGGTGCCCTTGAGCTTGTTCCTCTTGGGTGCTTGGGCGTCCTAGACGGTTGGTGGTGTTCGGAGCTCAATCATTGTGGTGTAAAGCTCCGGGCAAGCGTCGGGCTCTCCAATTAGGTTGTGGAGATCGCCCCGAGCAATTTGACGGGTATCGGTGACCGCCCCCAAGGGTTGCCAAAGTGTACGGGTTCGGTGACCTCCCCCAAGGGTCGCCATTTGTACGGGTTCGGTGACCGCCCTCAAGGGTCCCTTAGTGGAATCACGGCATCTTGCATTGTGCGAGGGCGTGAGGAGATTACGGTGGCCCTAGTGGCTTCTTGGGGAGCATTGTGCCTCCACACCGCTCCAAACAGAGATTAGCATCCGCAAGGGTGTGAACTTCAGGATACATCACCGTCTCCGCGTGCCTCGGTTATCTCTTACCCGTGCCCCTTTACTTATGCACTTTACTTTGTGATAGCCATATTGTTCTTTGTCATATATCTTGCTATCACATAGTTGCTTATCTTGCTTAGCATAAGTTGTTGGTGCACATAGGTGAGCCTAGTTGTTGTAGGTTTTGTGCTTGACAAATTAACCGCTAGGTTTATTCCGCATTTGTTCAAGCGTAAACCGTAATTATTTTAAAGCGCCTATTCACCCCCCCCCCCCTAGGCGACATCCACAATCTTTCAATTGGTATTAGAGCCTCGTCTATCTTTGTTGGGCTTAACCGCCTAGAGAGTAAAGATGTCGACTAGAGGATTAGGATTCTCTGACAATCTTAGTTTTGATGGCACAAATTTTGATGTTTGGGTAATTCGCATGCTTAATCTTTTTAGGGTCATGGACCCAAATTTAGAGCGAATTGTAGATATGGGTTTTTCTCCTCCAAAGGATCCCCAAAGATTATCTTTAGAGGATGAGAAAAACTCTTATCTCAACGCTCAAGCCTCTAATGTGCTTTTCGATGCTTTGAGCAATGTAGTTATATTTCAACTCATGCCGTTCCGGGATGCTCATGAGTTATGGACAAAACTTCAAGATAAATATGGTGTGTCCAAGATTTGTGGGGATGGTTGTTCTCCCTACACCTCCGGTCATATAGTCTTCTCAACTTCTTCTACTTCACCTACATGTGGTTTGCCACAAGGTAATGATATGGTGAGTAGTGTTGGTCATTGCAATGATGATAGTATGCTTATTGTGGATGATCCTTCATCACTATATTATTGCAATGCTCCTTCTTTGGGCTTTAACACTTCGAGCACTCCAAATGTTTCACATGTTTGTGTTGATAGTCCTTGCATATCATGTAGAAATTGCTTGACTAAATATCATGATGATATGCTTGCTATGTTTTGTTGCCATGATAAAAATGCATCTATTTCCTCGAATTGTTGTGCTAACAATGTAGAGGAAACCGAACACTCCATGGAACAAGATGTGGTGTTTAATGGTGCCTCAAGGGATCCTACATCATCATCTATTGCGTTTTGCCTTATGGCTAAGGCGTCAAAGGTATCTCCTACTTTGTACCCCAATATGTCTCTTGATGATGATGTTGATGCTAATGATGATGAGGATAATGATGAAGAGAATGATAATGTTGCCTCCTTAAAAATTAAGGGGGAAATGGTTTTTAAAGCTCTTCATAAAAATAAAATTGCTCATTCCAACTTCATGGAAATTATGTCCATTGCTATTGAGAGCAAGAAATATATTGATGAGTTGGAATCTCGTCTTGAGGAGCATGAGGTCACCATTGATAAAATAGAAGGTCATGGGCGTGATTACGCTAATGAGATTGCGGACCTCTCTCAAGCTCTTGAACTTGAACAAACCACCAAGGAATCTCTTGAGGAGACTTTTGCTCTAGAATTGTCTAGAGTGAAGGAATCTACTGATAGAGCTCTTGAGGTGACCAATGTTTTTGAAACTAAAAATGCTAAGCTTGAAGTTGCTCATGCTAGACTCCTTGAGGATTTTGAGCACCTTGAAAATGGCTCAAGGGTCATCAAGGGTGAGCTCATCAAACTCACCGAGTCTCATGCTCAACTTGAAACTTCTTATTTAAAAGAGCTTGCCAAGTTGCCTTCTCCTCTTGTTGTTAATGATGATGCTTGTACTACCAATTCTATTACTTGTGAAGCATCCATTTTGAAGGAGAATGTTGAGCTAAGGGCTCAACTTGAGTTGCTATCTAGCAATTATGGGAAATTGGAAGAAAGCCATGAAAAGCTCTCAAGCTCTCATGACGATCTTCTAGTGTCCCATAATGTGATAAAGATAGCTCATGAGTCCATGATTGCTAAGGTAACATCTAGTGAGCGTCATGTTGATACTAGCACCACTTCTAGTCAAAATACTATATTGCCATGTGCTAGTCCTTGTAATTCATCTACTCACAATGTTGGTACATCTTGTGATGAATTGCTTTCCTTGCCTTGTTGCTCTAACGATGAAGCTTATACTTCCTCTAGTACTTGTGTTGAGACTAACCATGTAGAGGAAATCAAAGAGCTCAAGGCCCAAGTCACTTCTTTGAAGAAAGACTTGGAAAAGAGTCATGAAGGGAAATCCACACTCAACAATATCTTGAGTGTGCAAAAATCCCCCAATGACAAAGGTGGACTTGGATTCAACTCCAATAAAAAGAAGAAGAAGTCCAAGAGCAACAAGAAGAAGGGCCAAAAACAAGTCAAGAATTCGGCCAAGATTATTTGCTTCAAGTGCAAAATTGAAGGGCATCATGTTAGATATTGCCCATTGAAGAAGAATGCCATTGGTAAAAAGCAACAAGGGAAGAGGCCACAAGTTCAATCTCATGCTCAACCTCAAGTTGAAGAAAGACCACTTCCCAAGAAGACTCAAGTTAATGCCTCTCTTGTTGAGAAATCAAGTGAGAAGAAAATGAAGAGTAGACGTTGCTACTTATGTCGTGAGAAAGGTCACCTCGCTTCTTCATGCACTAGTGGTAACTTATCCAACCCAATTATTATTGATGATATCTATTCTCTTGGGAAGGATAAGGTTGGCAATGTGTTTGCCAAGTTTGTTGGTACTCAAAGTGGTGTCAAGAAAAGAACCATTTGGGTTGCCAAGCCTATTGTGACTATCCTTTTAGGACCCAACTTGGTTGGGGACCAACAAGCTCAAACTTGATCAATAGGTGTTGTTGGAGGGCATTGGAGACTTGGATACATTATGAAGAATTAAGGGGACTTCATCATTCTTATTGTCTCAAGCCAAGTCAATTGGATTATCAAGCTTCTATCTTATATCCAATGTGCCTCCTTGCGGTAACTTGTACTTAAATTGTTTACATTGTAAGTTACTTTCCCCCATGCATGTGTTGGTTTTGTTCCTTGCATGTGTTTGTATATGTTGTGCTTCCAACTTGCTTATCTTGAGCAATCAAGTATGTGTGTGTTGGTTTGCACATCATGTACGTGGGTGTCGTGCGTTGAGCCTTTTTGCTTCTTGTGTGTATCCTAGTTGTCTCGTGAGAGAGATTAATGGAACATCCCATTTTGGTGGAGTGATGTGCTTTGTGCACCTCACAATCCTATAAATGTGTGTACATGAGGAATACCGTCTAGTATTGATATTACAAGATTATCTAGTCGCTAGGTGATATATCTCTCATGAGAAATTCAAATTCTAAAAATTCCATTGATTATCTTGTGTTGGATCCTCTTATTGCCTCTTGTTAGGTTCTTCATTGGTATCACATTATGGGGGAGTAATATGCTATGTATATTACTAGCCTAGAAAATGTGTACATTTGAGATGTTGTCACCTAGTGTTGATATTGTAGATTATCTTGTTCCTAGGGGCATGTTAGCTCTACAAGTTGCAATTTGCTTGTGTGTGGTGTGAAGATGATGTTGGATATCCTTGCTATCTACCACCGGGAATTCTTTCCATCTACTTCTTGTCTTTTGACAATTGGTAGTCATTTATGTGTGGTAGAATTTATTGATCATCTTTACATTGGCTTTTGTTTTACTTGCCTTTTCTCTTGCCAAGGATTGTGTTAACTCCCGTTGTCTTCCATACCACTTGTGGATCTTGTTTATTTCTTGTTCTTGTCTAGTGTTTTCTAGATATAGTGAAAGCAGTGACCCCACCTTGTGCATTTTGTATTCAAATACAAATCCTATATAATGCACAACTCGTGGGGGAGCTATTCTATTTTCTTCACTCTTCTTGTGATCCTTATCAAGTGTGTTTTGGTGGAAGGCAAGCCATTTCTTTTTGGTACCTTGTGCCATCATGAAACTTTGTTGAGAGCTTGGTATGTTTGGAACCATCCTCTCTTTGGGAGTTTGACATCTTTAGTTTAGTATGTATCAATGGATATCTCATTCCTTGATGTATCTTTAATGATATCTTCCAAGTGATGATTTCTCCATTTGGTATCCTTTTCACTTGGCATTTATTTGTCTTTTGGTTTCGGGTTTTGAAAGTCTTGAGCATGCATGTTTACTTCATGTATTTCATTTGGCATGCTTTCTTTCTTTGACTCAATATATAGGGGAAACTCCACCTACTCTCAATTTGGATGAGATGTGCATGAAATTCATTTTCATATCTATATGCACATATTTATGTGGAGTTTGTCCTATGTATTGGTGTTTCTAACTATTTGGTCCTGATGAGTTTGGGTACCGTTTAGTTTGTGTTGTTCTTCTAGGAACATTTGGAGATGCATTGGATGCTCGGCTCACTCACAAGGAAGGTGTTGTCACCATGTGCATACTGGAGTCAAGCTAGGATGATCAATGAACTACTATCTACCTTCAATTGGTATCTACTACATCCTTCCAATGATATCTCGGTAACAAGTATCTATTCATGCTTTCCCCTCTTGCATTTAACCTTGTGTAGGTTGTATCTTGGCATGATATTCATTTCATATCTTGTGATACTTGTTTCCTTTCTCAAAGCATCCCAACGATGATCTCTATTGCTAGTTGTAATGCCCTTGATGGATGTGTGTTTGGACTTCATTTATATACAATAAGACCATATCTAGCCAAGTGCTATGCTTTCAAGCAAATATCTTATTGGTATATTTATGACTTCCTTGTGGATATCTTGTTCCTTCGTGTTGTAACTATTTCGGGTGTACATTCTTCTTTGTAGATATATATATCATCATGATTTCGTCTACATAGAACCTTATACACTTGAGAGAAATTACATCTCTAGTTGATATCCTTTCTTTCACGTCCACCTTGTCTTTCTTATGTTATTTCTTTGGTGGCTCCGTGAAAGCTTTTGCCTTGAGTGCGTGTCCTCTCTCGTTGCATCTTGATGCACTCTTGTGTGGTGAAGATTATTTTCATCATGCTTATCGTTACAAGGCTTTTGCCATCTTAATTGGCATCCCTCGTCTTGATGAGGCTTTCATCTTCTATCTTCACCACGGGTTGTCACAAGCATAAGTTCTTTATATGCTTATTAATAAGCTTGTGAACCCATTTGCTAGTTGTGTGTGGGAATGACAGGCCTTGCACCGTGTGCCTCATTCTTTCAAGACTATGTTGATGCTTAATGCTCATCCTAATTTTAGTCTTCTCAAGTGCTTCGCCATGACTCACACACATCATTTTGGTTGATCCCATTCTTAAGTTGCCTCTTTTACTTGTTGCTCAACCATGTGTTTGTTGCAAGTACTAGGCTTTGTTTCCTATATGCTCACTTGCACTTGTTGTAAGTTTCTATTGATTTTGGGGGAGCTATGATCCTATTTTGTGCACTTTCTATCCAATTACAAAACATTCTTTTTTGTGCACAAATCATGGGGAGCTTCTCTAGTTTCTTTAGAACACTCCTCGTCTCATATCATAATATCCTTCATTCATGTGGCTCATAGGATCTTTGGTCTAGTTGGTTCAATCGATATCCTTTGATTGCTTGCTTCAATTGGTATCTTTTGATTGCTTGATTGCTTGTTTCTCTCTTTGTTATGTCTTTGTGGCATATCATTCTTTTGCAATCTTTGGGCCTCAATATAGTTTGTGTTCCTCCAAGTATTAACCGTTGGATATGTGTATTGCATTCCACTCTCTTGTTGAGAAATACACAATTTATGGATGACCACAATTTATATTGGTCTTCTTAGCTTTTCGCCCATTTTGGCAATTGATGCCAATGGGGAGAAGTTTCAGAGAGTTTTGTGGAGAAGTTTAGAGAGTTATCTCCTCTTGCTTTGGTTTTGTTCCTTAGCATTTGCATCTCATACGCATGCACTATTGGTTGTTGCATTGCATAGTGAAGCATAATTCCTTATATAAACTCTCTTGAAAGTGATTGTCATCAATTACCAAAATGGGGGAGATTGAAAGAACATGCGGTGCCCCCATGTTTGGTTTTGGTAATTGATGACAATCTCCATGGACTAATGGTTGTCTTGAGTTGTATTTGAAGGATTTTTCTATAGGCTTTTCTTGAAGTCCATGTCTTGGTTTCAAGGAGTTTATGAGTTGACCAAGGTGCTATTAAGGAATTATCCAAAGATTGGTCATGTGAGTGTTGAGCTTATTGCAAGCATGTCTTGAAGAAGAAGATTGTTTGATCATTAATGTTTACCTTCAAGACATCATCCAAATGAAGAGAGTTGGAAAGATTCAAGGTTGGTCAAGACTAAGTCAAGAGTGGATCAAGTGATCCCATGGTATGGTAAGCATTGTCCATTGCACTCTGTGTACTAACCCATGGTCTATGCGAGAGTTGTATGTGGGGTTAGGTACGTGTCCATGGGCTTGCGTCAAGAGGAAAATATCATACAACCCATGGAAAGGATGACATCAAGTGGTGATCGTCATCAAGATTGCCGTGTGCAAGTTCAAGTGGAGCATCACGAAGAGATCAAGTGCTTGATTCTTGCCATCCATTATGGTGTCAATGGACTTGTGAAGATTTGCCGAAGAGTGTCTCACCCATAGTGGACTATGGGGGAGCAATCATCTAGTCTTCATCAAGCCAACGCAATCAAGAAAGGTGGTCCATCTTGAGGGAGCCAAGATCGTTATCATCTAGCTCAAGTGGACCATGTGCAAGGCAAAGGTTTGCCCTTGATAGGTTTTCTATTTTACCGGTCTCGTGGTGGTAGTAGGGAGACCGGGTTATATGATCGTTTGCCGTACTATCAAGAGGGGCTCTCAAGTTGGTAGCTTGATCGTATCGTTAGTAGAGAGCTCAAACCATTGCATCCTTGCATCATGTTTCTTGGTTCTTGTTGGGTTATCTTTGTGAGTATTGGAGCTTATGGTCATCTTGATGACAAGCTTGAGTTCATCGAAAACGGAGTTCGCATGCGTCTTCTATGATGTTTTCGGTGTTGGAGGTTTCACCGGTCTTATCCGGTGAAGGGTTCTCACCATTTTCTTATGGGACTTTTCTCATTTGCTTATTCTTGATATTTCTATCAAGATTGTGTTAGCCCATGTCGTTAGCTTTCCAACAAACTTGGTTTCGTTGAATTCGGAGTCCGTTTGCAAAAGTTGTGGCTGTTTTGGTAAAGGCTGCAGCGGTACTACCGCGACTAGAGCGGATGTAATTTTTTACTACCGCTCCAGAGCAGTACTATCGCGGCTCCTGAGCGGTAGTACAGCCCCAGAGCAGTACTACCGTGGCTCCTAAGCGGTAGTACCGCTCCGGACCAAAATCTCGTGTTTTGCTCAACGGAAGTAGGCCCAGAAGTATTTTTTTAGTACCGCTCCCAAGCAGTAGTACCGCTACCATTTGCGGTAGTACCGTGAGGACGAGCGGTACTACCGCTCCGACGGTTCTTCTGGCCTTTTTGCCTCCTCGTTGTTGTGTTTCGAAGGGGTACTACCGCCCTAGCGGTAGTACCGCTCCTTGGAGCGGTAGTACCGCTCTGTGCGGGCTGTGAGTATAACGGTTGGATTTTTCCCCACCTATAAAAGGGAGTCTTCTTCCCCATTGAACCTTATCCTTTGAGCTCGTGTTCTTCCCCCATTGTTGACCTTCTTCGAGCTTGCTAACTCTCAATCCTCCATGGATTCTTGCTAGTTTTTGAGGGAAAAGAGAGAGGAGATCTAGATCCACATTTCCACCAATCACTTTCTCCTCTATGTGAGGGGAACCCCTTGGATCTAGTTCTTGGAGTTCTTGGTGTTCTCCTTCTTGTTCTTCCTCTCATTTTCCTCCCTAGCATTAGTTGCTTCGGTGGGATTTGTGAGAGAAGGACTTGGGCACTCCGTGTGCCCTTGCCATTGCATTTGGTGCATCGGTTTGAGTTCTCCATGGTGATACGTGGAAGTTACAAGTTGAGAAGCTTATTACTCTTGGGTGCTTGGGCGCCCTAGACGGTTGGTGGTGTTCGGAGCTCAATCATTATGGTGTAAATCTCCGGGCAAGCGTCGGGGTCTCCAATTAGGTTGTGGAGATCGCCCCGAGCAATTTGACTGGTACCGGTGACCGCCCCCAAGGGTTGCTAAAGTGTACGGGTTCGGTGACCGCCCCCAAGGGTCGCCATTTGTACGGGTTCGGTGACCGTCCTCAAGGGTCCCTTAATGGAATCACGACATCTTGCATTGTGCGAGGGCGTGAGGAGATTACGGTGGCCCTAGTGGCTTCTTGGGGAGCATTGTGCCTCCACACCGCTCCAAACAGATATTAGCATCCGCAAGGGTGTGAACTTCGGGATACATCATCGTCTCCGCGTGCCTCGGTTATCTCTTACCCGAGCCCCTTTACTTATGCACTTTACTTTGTGATAGCCATATTGTTCTTTGTCATATATCTTGCTATCACATACTCCCTCCGTTCCAAAATAGATGACCCAACTTTATACTAAGGTCAGTACAAAGTTGGGTCATCTATTTTGGAACGGAGGGAGTAGTTGCTTATCTTGCTTAGCATAAGTTGTTGGTGCACATAGGTGAGCCTAGTTGTTGTAGGTTTTGTGCTTGACAAATTAACCGCTAGGTTTATTCCGCATTTGTTCAAGCCTAAACCGTAATTATTTTAAAGCGCCTATTCAGCCCCCCCCCCTCTAGGCGACATCCACGATCTTTCACCCGCACAATAGCAAGGGGTTAAGGGGCAGAGTCGGTGCCGGTGGCGGGGCGACGACGGACTGGCCGGAGAGCGCCGGCAGTGGGGCGGCGACGTACGCCAGCGGGGGCAGCAAAGCCGAGCCGGGTGGCAAGTCGGGACGGGCTGGAAGGGCGACGCCGGACGCGCCGTAGGTAGTGGCCGCCCCATACGGCGACGGGGCCGCGCCGTAGGACGCCGGCGACGGAGCCGCGCCAGAGGTCGCGCCAGCGGTGGGACGGCGGAGGCGGCGGCGGACGGGCCGGTGGACGCCATCGGGGCTGGCGGGCGGCCGGAGTGGCGAGCGGCGTGTGGACGATGCAGGCTAGACGGAGCAAGTAGATCAGAAGCCCGCCAAGTGCAGGGCGCTTGAGGCCAGAGTGTGTTGCGCTGGTTGGTGCCGCGCGGGTCACAGCCTGATTCGGATAAGGGATGACCTGCAGGGCTAGGACACGTGCAACTGCTCATGATGCCAGCGGGGTCAGATGCTTTTCTGTCTTTCCGTGAAGAAGGTGCAGCCCAATTCCTACAGAACGGCCATGTTTGGATACTCTAACTCAGTTAGAGGTTAGAGTTAGATTCTAATCCTACACTAACCCTGAACTAACTCTAAGTAAAGAGATGTTTGGATGGCAGGGTTAGATGGAGCGCGGATATGGCGAGGCACCTTCACGGGCGGTGCGAGAGGGAGGGAGGGAGAGGACGAGAAGCTTCGAGGAAGTGGGGAGGGATCTGCTGTGGGGAGATCGAGATAAAAAAGTGTTTTTTAGTGGTCCCAAGAAGAACTAACCCAAATAAGCACCTCTTGGATGGGTTAGTTTTTTTGGATGGGTTAGATGCATCTAACCCAAACTAACCCTCCTGTTTGGATCTTTTTGGGTTAGTTGAGTCCAAACTAACCCAAACTAACTCTAATCCATGGATCCAAACAGAGCCAACGTATTGATGTCAAGCCGTACAACAGTAGAATAGCTTGCGGACAGCAGCAGGTGGTGAAGACAGCCGCACGAGCAGCTGGTTCCGCGCCGGAGCGCGTGCGCTAGCGGCGTGGAGCGATGCGAGGGTTGGAGCGACGCGGGCGATGCGGCTTGTAGCGATGCGGGGATGGAGCGCGGCGGCTAGGGTAGCATGCGGCAGTGTGAGGGAGGAGCGGCAACCGGCGCGGGAGGCGGCGGTGGCGGCGCGGAGGAGGCGCGGTGGCGACAACGGAGGAAACTAGGGTTAGAACCCGAAAACTGATACCATGTAGAATATGTGAATTGCACGATGTATTGCTCATGTGCAAAGGCACGTATGTATGACGTACAAGAGGTGGGCCACGACTTGAGCTATACAAGGAACTAGGAGGTGGGCCCAATACACAGATATGCACAACACATATATATACTCAATAATGTTAATGACAATAATATCATACCCTCCTACTGTTTTCAAGATTTCATCATTCTATTTTCTTTTTCATAAAGAAACATCACACGATTCTTAGAATCACACACAAAAAGCACAAGAATTTTGATTTCCCTGCATCCAAACATCCTATACATAAAATCTAAACAGAAGGTTGATGTTGTTCTCCGTGCTTGTCGATGCATATTGGTCCCGGTTCGTCCCACCAACCGGGACCAAAGGATCCAGACGAACCGGGACCAATGGCCCACGTAGCCCAGCCGGCCCCCGGTGCTCACGAACCGGGTCCAATGCCCCCATTGGTCCCGGTTCTGGATTGAACCGGGACTAATGGGCTGACCTGGCCTGGACCATTGCCCCCTTTTCTACTAGTGCATATTCGCCTCCTTGTCAATGTCCTCGCATTCATTGACCTCGTCCTCCGGCGTTGATGTGTTGAGCCGTGATTCTCCTCGCCGTTGTATTCCATGTCTTAGGAATGGAAGCAGGGGAGGCCAACAGTTGAAGGGAGGAGAGATGGGAGGCAAGCGAGTGAAGGGAGACGAAGTTTGCTGAGCATGTTGGCGATGAGGTCTAGACACTCGAATCAAAAGATCTGTCACTTTCCTGTGCAAAAGAAATCGGAAATGTTATCTGACGAACGTCAGTTGGGAGGGGGATGGCAGGCGAACGGTTTTTTCCTGATAGTTTTAGTTGCTTCGCGAGAACAAAATCAAACGGTTGCAGTTTTAGACCAATAATGCCCTTCTCTTCAGAAACTGCCATGTGTTTATGAAGAACTGCCAACCCATACAACTAAACTTTTCATCTAAAACGTTTGTAAATGTCATCCCTCCTAGGGAACGTTCGCCATCTAAGAGGATCCAACGAAATTATATTTGAGATGCTAAAAAATATAAGTCTTATGTGCGTCATATTATGGATATAAAAATTATTTAGATCACTTTAAAATTTATCATGTTTCTAAGGTTTTAGGTTAGGGAATTATTTTAGAGTTCATACTTCACCAAAGTTTAGGAAATCTTGCATAGGCTCATACCATATATGTAAAGAAGCCTTCAATATTTATTTTATGAAAAAAAATCAATATTTTTTACATGATATGCTTAATCAAAGGTTGATAGTATCTCGCGTAGAGAACCTTTCCCTGACATAACTCAGATATAGGTCATCACTATGCCTAGATTAGAATTGCACACAATAAGGTTGAGCTTGGAGTTTGAAAATTGGACTTTATTCTTCCAGCGGCTCTCAGGCAATCTCAAAAAGAAGGCAAACATCATTATGTGCTTGAAGCACTCCTACAAAAAACATGGATAGGTAGTAACTGAATTATTGGTATGAGTTCATCAGAAGTTGATCACACACACAAAAAACGAGTTCATCAGAGGTGTTTGTTTGCCTTGTCCTATCATTTTTATTGTTGAGAGGTCATTTTGTGCTTTATGTTCTAGGCTGTACAAGATATATATTTACTGTTTATTTGTGTTCTTTTAAGAAAATAGTTTGTTTGTTATTATTTATGTTACAACCATCTCGAAGAGGGTAATAGACATGGTGTGCCGGCTCAGGTTGGTGCAACAAAGACGATCTTGAGGTAATCAATTCAATCGTAGCCTTTTTTCTATTACATTAATTTTCCCTTTTGCCTGCCATTCCTCTAAATCGAATCGTTGAAACTTCTTGACTTCATGTGAAAAAATAATATTGGAATGTAGCAATTTAGTAGAAAAATATTATGATATTCATATCATATGAAATGACAAGACAACTTAGACTGAGTTAGGCACCAACTTGGAACCATTAGTAGAAGTGTAAACACCGCACAAAACCAAACTCACGACACGTTTGTTGCCTTGTAGTTTTAGATGAATGCTTCCACTTAATCTCTTCAAATTTAAACTAAAATCTACCCGCAACAAAAAATAAACAAAATCATGAGACTTATTATGGAACAAAGGAGGTATTTATGAAAAAATATATCATTCTACCACAAAAGTAGATGGACGCGGCATCGCATACCATCGGAAAAAGTCCAAAACAAACCTTGAACTTGTAGACCAAAGCTAAATCAAACCCTGAACTTCAAATCCCTGAAATTAGCACACCGAACTATCTAATCCCGATCTATTTTAAACCTTAAGTGCCTTCCCAAACAGGGATCGTCCAGAACCCGGGATGGTTGGCTGCGGCCAGACTGGGCCGGCCCATCAGGCAGGGCAAAGCATGATTTTTTTTTGTAACATTTTTTCCGAACCGTGCCACATAAAAACGTTGAAAAAGAAGAGAATTGTGAATCGAACTTCCGACCTAACGCTAGTACAGTTCTCCTGCTAGCCACTCTAACTGATTGCCGTTGCTGAGACAATTTTTTACAATTTTTCTAAAAAAATGAACATTTTTTGGATTACGAGCAGTTTTAGAAAGACATGACTTTTCTAAACATGAACCATTTTTTAAAAGCCCCGAACATTCTTTAAAGTGTGAACCCTTTTTGGCAAAAAAAGGACAAATTGTTGAAAACACAAACAATTTTGAAACCTGAAAAAAAAATACGATTCCTTCCCCATTATTAAGTTTTTTAGAAAATGTTCACATTCTAAAATATTATTCAGGATTCAAAATTTGTTCCTATTTTTTAAAAATATGATTATGTTTAAAAAATCATGTTTTCGAAAATTGTTCTCAATTCAAAAAAATCAGGTTTAAAAATTGTTACTGATTTGAAACAAATCACGTTTAAATGGTTCATGCATAAATATATTCAGGGATTTCAAAATGGTCACGTTTGAAAATGTGTTTGTGTTTAAAAAAAATCATAATTCCAAAATTTGTTTACACTTCTGCAAAACATGTTCGGAATTTAAAAAAACTGTATTTTGCTTTTAAGAGTATCCGGATTTCAAAATCGTTGATTATTTTAAAGAAAATGTTTGCAAAAATTCTTAAATGTTTTGGAATCTCGATGCTAATTACTCTGGTTAAATATGTTCGCTCCTTCCACTTGTCACTAACGCTAATTAGGTGGAGTGGTTACGTCGTGAGTTTAGCAGCGCCGGATCTCAGTTTCGATTCCCCACTTGTATTTTTCTTTTTGGTATTTTTCAGTCAAAAGAACAACATGTTTCACGTTTGGTGGGCCGGCCCAGTCGCCAGCGATCCCGGTTCGACCAGCTGCCACGTCGACAATCCCTCTAAAAAAACGCCCAAGGTTTAATATAGACCGGGATTATATAGTTCGGTGTGCTGATTTCAAGGATTTGAAGTTCGGGGCTCGATTTAGCTTTGATCTACAAGTTCAAGATTTATTTTGGACTTTTTCCCATACCATCATGATCTAGTCGTTCTAATTTCTTTTTAAGGGAAAGTTGTTCTAGATGAACGATACTAGGTCGGGTCCTCTTTGCCGACAGGAACAAGGACTACAGAAACTGGAGACCGACCAAGAAACCGTTAGCCCACACCAGAATGTGCCGAGGGGCCCTGATGGCATGGTTTGAAAGGCCTTACGCGTCTAGTACAAATCAGCCGGCGCCCGCAAACCCATGGGCCTAAAACCGTCCAACAAATCGCCGTCACAACCCAACCCATGTACCACCTCCCAAACCGGCGTCTCCCTACTTAACACGGATCCGCCACCGCTCCCAACTCCCAACACCGAAAAGTGAAAACCAAAAGCAAGAGAGCTCGACCATGGCGAGACCTCGACTCCTGCTCGCCCTCCTGGCTACGGCCCTCGCAGCCGCCTTGGCTCTCGGCCGCCGCGGCGTGCTCCTGGGCGGGTGGAGCCCCGTCCCGGACGTGAACGACGAGCACGTCCAGGAGCTCGGCGGGTGGGCGGTGGCCCAGCACGCCAGCCTAGCCAACGACGGGCTGCTCTTCCGCCGGGTGACGCGCGGCGAGCAGCAGGTGGTGTCCGGGATGAACTACCGCCTCTTGGTCGTCGCGGCGGACGGCTCCGGCAAGAGCGTGACCTATCTCGCGCAGATCTACGAGCACTGGAGCGGCACCCGCAAACTCACGTCATTCAAGCCGGCTGCCGGCGGCTAACTGATCCGCCTTAAGTTTCATCTGCTCATCCTTTGTGTATGTACGTAGTACTACTACAACTAAATAAACGAGTCGTGTGGTTTGATCGTCGGGTATGCAGTTCATCCTGACTAGGAGTAGTAATATTTGCTTGCTATCACTAGCAAATAAAAATGTGATTACTCTTCTAGAATGTTGTAATGGATGGTTTGTTTGTGTCGTTTGCCAGTCTGCGTCCAGTCCATTGGTTAATTTCGAGAGCATGCTTTGTTTTTCATAAAAAAAGGAGGATGATCCCATGCCTCTGCTTCAGGGCGACGCATGCATTCATTTTAATTATTCATCAAAAATAATACATCAATAAATCTGAAGTCATCGTCTTGGCAACATCTTTCGCTACTCCTATTCAATTGATAAAGGGGAGCAGATTATCCAGGCCACATGCCCAGTTCTCACACCAAAGCCTAACATATAAACCGGGAGGCCCCAACCAAGCCGAATTGCCAGGTCCAGGTCACACACAGGTCCGGCGCACTCTCAGCATGCACCGCATGCGCATGCTGCAGAGGCCGTCACCATCGTCTTCCAGCGATCCATCTTCAGAGCAGGTACTGACGCATTGATCTTGCTAGGCCTGCCGTTGACACCACCACAGCACCAGACGGCGCCACCTCGCTATGCGCGTCCACCATCCCACGTCTGTCATCGAGAACCTGTTGTACCATGCCGCCGAGATTCCACATCGTCGATGTGTCACCTGAAACACCACTCCATCGTAGAAACCGTCCACTGGTCCCTCGAGAGAATGCACACCTCAAAGAATGACGCACCCAAGGGGGGAACAACACAAGAGCACTGTCGTCATCCGATCAACTGATTTAGGGATTTCCCCGGAGATAGAGGATAGAAGTCTGGAGCTTCTCCATGGCGACGCCTTCAAGAAGTGGATGACACAAAAGAGCACCACCATCACCGGCCTTGACAACTAGCCAAGAGCAAAGTTTTCACCCGGATCTGTTCAACGAACTTCCATCTAGCAATGTGTGCACAGGTCGCCGCCGATCTCTGCCGCCGCGCAACACGCAGGGCGCACCAACTAGATCAGATCTGACCGGAGGCCAGACCACACATGCCGCCGACCTATCTACTAGGCCCTCGACGCCGCCGCCCGAGAGAGGGCTGGCTGCCGCACCGCCGCCGACCGCATCCATCGCCGCTGCACCGCCAAAGCCCGACTGGTCGCGCCTCCTCACGTCGAGGGGCCTCGCACCACCCCTCTGACGTGGGAGAGAGGGAGTCCCCCGCCACCGCCATCGGCCCCCAGGCTTAGCCAACGGCGTCTCCCGGCGGGGGCGGAGGGAGGAAAGGAGGAAGGTCACCCCCTCCCCGCCTAGGGTTTGGGCACCGCCCGAGTCGCCCTAGCGGGGGTGACGCGGGATTCGTGAGTACCAATTATTGTTACTCATGCCGTTGCCATGGTCAACTCTTATACTGTTGTGTGATGCATACTCTGATGATACTTGATGACATGTGTCAATTGGTGCAGAGACCAACGGCAGCCTGGAGGCTAAGCAAACTATTTGAAAGATATTTTTCCTCAAATATCGTCAAAATGATTCTCTCGTCCTAAAATTTGGTCAAAATTTAAAACTACAGTCAGTCGAATGGAGAAGTTAAGTGAACCACTTGAAACTACAATCAGAAGTTAAGCAAACTATAGCCCGAAAAGTAAGCGAACTACTTGAAATTGCAACCTCGAGGTAGTGATGTGTCGTCTGGCATGCCTCTTCCCTGCATTGGTTGAATCATTACATGATATTTACTGTTCTTAATATTTCTTAGAAGTCATTGTTATCTTCCATGTTAACACCTGTTTAGAGTTTTGATAAAGGTTCCCATGCTTAACACTTCTACCCACTTTTATTTTCACAAACCATGGCTACCCAAATTCTCGGGTGCCGGCAAACTTTCAACTTGTCATGGAGAAGTGTTTTTGTTTTATTTGTTTATCTGGAACTAGACATCTCTTAATGGGAAAGTCTAAAATAAACCATGAACTTGTTGACCAAAACTAAATCGATCTCTGAACTTTGAATCCCTGAAATCAACACTCCAAACTCTTTGACCCCGCTCTATTTTAAACCTTGAGCTTGTTCCCAAACAAGAATTGTTGACGTGGCAGCTAAAACCCGGGATCGCTGACCGCTGAGAGCATGTTTTTTTTCGACGAAAAGGAGGATGACTCCTAGCCTTTGCATCAGGGCGATGCATGCAACCATTTTATTAATTATTCATCAAGACCTTACAACGTAATACTTCAATAATTTAAAGGCCACCATATTGGCAACATCTAGCGCTACTCCTATCCACTTGATAAAGGGGTGCAGATTGTCAGGGCTGCATACCCAGATCTCACACCAAAGCCTAACATCTAAAACCGGAGGCCCTAACCAAGCCAAATGGTCGGGTCTACGTCACACATCGGTTCGGCGCACTCTCAGCTTGCACTGCATGCGCACGCTACAGAGGTCGTTGCCACCATCTTCCATCGATCCATCTTTAGAGCAGGCAATGACGCATCGACATTGCTAGGGCTACCGTTGACACCACCACAGCACCAGATGACGCCACCTCCCTATACGCGACCATCATCCCACATCTGTCATCGTGACATTATTGCGCCATGCCACCGAGACTCCACATTGTTGACGCGTCACCTGAAATGCCACTCCATCGCAAAAATCTCCACTGGTCCCTCGAGACAATGCACACCTCCAAGAATGACGCCCCCAAGGGGGGAACGACACCAGAGCACCATCATCATACGATCTACTTAGCTAGGGTTTCGGAGGTAGAGGATAGAAGTCTGTAGCTTCTCCACGGCGATGCCTTCGAGAAGCGGACGACACAAAAGAGCGCCACCATCGCCGGCCTTGGCACCTAGTCAAGAGCAAGGTTTTCACCTGGATCTTCTCGACGAACTTCCATCAAGCACTGTGTGCATGGGCCGTCACCGACCTTTGGCGTCGCGCAACACGCACGATGCATCGTCCATATCTGATCTGATCGGAGGCTAGACCACGCATCCGCCGACCTGTCCACAAGGGCCTCCACGCTGCCGCCGCCGATCAAAGGTTAGAAGACCCGCCACCACATAACCGTCCGCCACCGCCAACCGCAGCCGTCGTTGCCACGCCGCCAAGGCCCGATCGGTCGCGCCTCCCCACGTTGATGGGCCCCGCACCACCCCTATGACGCGGGAGAGAGGCGGTCCCCCGCCACAGTATCGTTGGCTCGTTCTAGCGGCAGTAGTGATCGTTTGGCGGTATCGGAATCTCGATGTAATTTTTATATGTTTGAGATGCTTAGTACTTCCGATGAACTTTAATAATAGATCTGATCCTTTTCCTAAAAGGTAGCCATTGAGCCATCTTTTTTTTGCGAAATGGCCTACAACCATATATTAAGTTTTGAGTACTCTTAAGTTTCAGTGTCCTTACAAACACACCCATACAGACAAATAAAATTATATTTCAAATTCTTGGG
>NC_041385.1:12559833-12565305 GCF_002162155.2 Triticum dicoccoides
GAGGCTAAGTCTTCTTCCCTCTGCATCCACTGGTAATGTGCCAAAAGAATAGCCCGATGGAGCCTATGGGCCTTCGTCTTGACGGAGCAAACTTTTGTAAACCCAGGAGCTTGTAGAAGCAGCGGCGGGATGTCAGTGTCCTTAAAAATCACCCATGCCGTTGCACGACAGGTCCAGGTCTGATCTCCAGCTTGCTGCCTTGTAGGACCATGCACCGACTCCCCTCCGATGAACTAGATAGGCCGGACAGCCACTGGATTGTCGCCGGATCACGAACGACATTGTCGAGCACCGTCTGATGAAGACTGCCACTCGAGCACACATCTCCTTCGCCCATCCCGTCAGAACCCTCCAACACATCCACAAGTAGGCCGCTCCCTGATCAGGACCTCCCTGCTGCTATCAGCGTTGCACGGGCTTTGCCCGGTAGCGTGCCCTGGCGGCGACGACAGGTGAAGTAGATGCGGTGGCGACCAGGGTTTGAGTGACTATGGGTCTCTCACCACGTCGTCTCCTGGCCTGGTGGGCCTTGCCGAGAACCCCCACGTCGGTTCGGATTGGGCCACGACAGGTGGCCCGTGATGCATAACATGGAAGGCTCTCGAAGACTTGTCGTGTACTCCAAGGTGTAGAATTCGTCGGAGACTCAGTTTCCTCATACGTAGCCAATTAATGTGTTGTAACCCCAAACCCTCCCGGTATCTAGGACACACAACAATCTTAGGGTAGATCATCTGTACTTTATCCTATATCAAAAGAAAACAAAACACAAACATGACATATGCTTTAATCTCTTTGGAGTGATTCTGAGTAAAATCTTATGTCCTTATTACCTTTGTATATAGACGCCTAGTTCAGGACCCTCTACCTGAGATATGTTTGGAGATATGCTTTATTCTCTTTGGAGAGTCTGATTCTGCGTGCAAATTTCATGGGGAAATCATATTCATGGAGGTCTGGAAAAAATATTGACAAAATCAACACTTCAAATGCTGTCAAAAATAATCTTTTGAAGCATCGATTTTGTTTCTTTCACCCATATTCTGAGTATCAGGAATGCTGTCAAAAATTTCACACTTCAAATGCTGTCAAAAATAATATTCTGAGTATCAGGAATGTTTTTTCTTCACAAATATTTTGTATTCTGAATGTAGAATTTCAAATTGTTTGTTGTAAAAGAAATTCAGTTTCTTATCTGTATGGGGGGGAAGCAGGGAACCTTGAGCGATTTGCTCCCCTGCATCGCGTGCGCCCCTGTCCAATGGAGGAACCGACGGCGGCCGGCCCCGACTGGTCCAATCTGCCGCCAGACGTCCTCACCACCGTCCTCGGCGAGCTCGAGTTCCCGGACCTCTTCCGCGCCGCCGCAGTCTGCGCGGCCTGGCGCGCCACCGCCCGCGCCCTCCGTCGCCTCGGGATCTACCGCCGCCCCCAAACCCCCTGCCTCCTCTACACCAGCGCCGCCGCCGGCCCCCGCGCCGCCGAGCTCTTCAGCCTCGCCGACAAGAAGGCCTACAGGGCGCGCCTCCCGGACCCCCCCATCGGGGAGCGCAACATCGTCGGCTCCTCGCACGGCTGGCTCGTCACCGCCGACGCCCGCTCCGAGCTCCACCTCCTCAACCCCGCCACCGGCGAGCAGGTCGCGCTCCCCTCCGTCGCCACCATCGAGCAGGTGAGCCCCGTCTTCGACCGCAACGGCAACCTCGAAAGGTACGACCTTTCACTTCACGGCGACGAACCACAGCCCTATGGTTTAGACGAGCTCCGGGGTGTCCTATATCTCAAGGTCGTACTGTCCGGCGACCCCGCGTTGGGGGATTGCACTGCCGTGGTGATTCACAATCCCTATAGGGATCTCTCGTTCGCGAGGGTCGGCGATGACAAGTGGCACTGGATCCCTTCGGCACCCGGTGAACCACCGCACTACTCCGACTGCATATTTGGCGACGACGGCGCGCTCTATGCGATGAATCTCCTCGGAGGGATCCATCGCTACGCCATTGAAGGTCCTCGTGCCGCCCGAGATATGATTTTCAAGGACACTTCGCCATTCGAGGCATATAATATGTACATATCCAAGACTTCGTCTGGCAGTGTGCTGCAAATATGGAGGTACAAGAGGGAGACAAGTGGTGAGCAAGAAGAGATGCATACAGTTGGTATTGAGATATACAGGGCTGACCTTGAAAAGCAGCAGACAGTTCGTGTGCGGAATTTGGGGGATGACGCGTTGTTCATCGGGCGCAACTACACTTGTTGCCTTTCCACAAAGGACTACCTAAGCCTGCTGCGGAACCATGTCTATTTCACTGATGATGACGAGTACTGGCTGCTGGATGCGAAAGACAATCGTCGGGATGTTGGAATGTTAAATTTGGAGGGTTTAATTGCCAATGATGTGGTGTCTCCCCAACCATGGTTGAATTGGCCAGTTCCCGTATGGATCACTCCAAATTTTAATAAGATCCACAAATAGCTAGGTATGATTCTTGCACATACTAATTAGTTCATATTTACCTTTGCTCGATGTGTAAGCTGATATGGTTTGATTTCCTGATTCTTTGTTTCTGAGTATCTGTTAGTTATTTTGCAACATTTTCATAGTATGTTAAAGATATGACACATTGACAGGGTGTTTCATCGATACCATATACACAGCAAAATGCACCTCTGATTTAAGAAGGGGGCGGTGGATTTTTTTAATCCGTTGCCCCTGTGGGTAGCCAGCAATTTTTTTGAGTATCTGTTCGGTGGTAAGCCATCATGTTTTGCGATGTTCAGCACAAATCTCTGTTTATACAAATACTTGGTTTTATGTTGAATTGACTGCTCAACATTTCCATAATGTGTAGTGTCAAAAAACGTCTTATATTATGGGACTGAGGGAGTACTGTACTCCCTCCGTCCCAAAAATCTTGTCTTAGATTTGTCTAGATACGGATGGAGTAATACAATACAACTTTTAATTGCAAGGACTTTAGAGAAGTTTTCTCTGTCGCTATTCTATTGACATCCACTTGAAGTAGGACATTATTTGCCTCTCAGTTTCTACCCTCACTATATAATGAGGTCCATAATTCGCGTACACCTATACAGTACACTCTCCTTTTGCTTCGCACGAAATGATATTTTATATGTTATACTTACCGCTGACTGATCCAAACTGACAGGTTTCCAGTATAAGGACGTTACTGGGAAGGGAATGCTCTTGCTTCTCATCAATAATTTACTACAGAACTATTCTGACTGGAGATATCCGTTGAGCTGTTGTTTTTGTTAGGGCAAGCAAGCAGAAAGAATTAATTTATCTGGTGGTCAGCCTGGCGAAGGATTTAGGAAAATGTTCCCTAGGGGAAGGAGAAAATAATGTTTATGGTGGCTGAAATCGAAGTTGCTCTGCGAAGAAGACCAGATATCAGTGGGAATAGAATGCTCTTGCTTCTCATCAATAATTTACTCCAGAACTATTCTTGCATTTCTATTAGCTTAAACCGAAGGCTGGTCTATATGGGCTTAACCTGCAGGATGGGAGCGTCTTAAATCTTTTAATTCACTGTGACATGTCCATGTTGATTACAGTGGCAGCAGCCTCTTATGGTCCACATGCCAACAAGGTCAGGATTAAATTGTTCAAACACACGAAACTTTCAGTGGCATTTTAACTTCCTAGAAATGCCTGCTCCGCTGCGCCCTTTCCTGTGGCATTGAGAAGATTCATGAGGATTTTACCTTCTTATTTCGTTGTTTTATGATGTTTTCCGCATAAGGATGAGAAACATGATTTTTCTGCAAAGCCGAGGCAGATTGGCATCTTTGCCGCCCTTCAACTCCAGCAGCTTCTTCATTTGTAGAGATATCAAAAACTCTAGGTTTGACACATACGCATCTCATTAAGACGGATTTAAAATCCTGCTGTACTCCGCTGCGCCCTTTCCTGTGGCATTGAGAAGATTCATGAGGATTTTACCTTCTTATTTCGTTGTTTTATGATTTTACCTTGACACTATACATTGAACTCCCACTGAAACTTACTTCTAGACCTTGGATGTGACCAAGTATGGGACAACTGTAATTATGTGGGACAACTGTAATAACACACCTTCCTTTTTTTTTTGTTTCACGCGGAAGTTTACCGGGTGAGAAAGTTCTCACTTCTCCATTCCGGACTTGGTACTTGCAATGTAAGCTACATAATTTAGTCATTACTTAGAAATAATGAAATTTAAAACATAGAGAAAGTATTAATAGTTCTGTTGATAGTGTCGACCAATCTGCAATGTGAAGTTTAGTTTCTCTTAACTAAGTACATACTACCGCACGCAAACAATCTATCATCTCGTGCGCAAACTATCGGATGCCTCTACTTACCTCTGAAGTCTGAACTACTCCCTAGCTTGAAAAATGATGCTCCCTCCGTCCGGAAATACTTGATTTCTAGTCCCTTTCTAGGACAAGTATTTCCGGACGGAGGGAGTATTATATTATGGTATGAAGGGAGTACCTTCTATTACATGGAATGTGTTCAGATTAGTCCCGCACACTAATTCAATATGTATTACTTACAACTGCCTTATGATATCACAGGATTCCCTCCCGCATCGAATTCTCACTCTTTGTTGTGGTAGTACATGGCACGATCGCGGCCAACAATTTCTCGATATTGGAGGTAGATCAGATTAGTAGATTGTGTGCATGCCAGGTGGATGTGTGTGCCCGAGATTGCAGACAATCTAGCCAATACTTTGAGGTTTTCAACCATAGAATCAAAATATTCAGGGTTGGTCAAATTTGGTCAAACACTTTTATGAGGACCGTACTCCCTCTGTTTTTATTTAGTCCGCGTATTAGTTTTGGTCAAAGTCAAGATTTGGAAACTTTGACAAAGTTTATTAAAAAAAATGAACATATACAATAACAAATTAATACCATTAGATTTATTATTGAATGTACTTTCACATCATATAGATTTGTTATGATAAATGTTTATATTATTTTCTATAAACTTACTTCAGTGAACTCTAATATGCAGAGTAAATAAAAACGGAGAGAGTACGTACATATGACCCACTCACGTCCAATTGATTGTGTTTTCGTCGCAGTTGCTCGTAGCCGCCTATTTCTTAGTTTACTGACTATATATCTCATACAGTTAGTAATTGCATCAAAGCTTCATAACCATGTCCAATCAAGGGCCAAGATTCAACCGATGGTGCCATGGTGTTGGTTTATCTGGTGCCACATTGTTTCTTATTGCTGAATAACAAAATTTCAGGTTTCCTACCCACTGCTGCTCTTCTTCTGTGGGATGTTCGTCATCGTGGATGGCTTCAACAAGACCAGAATTCCAAGCATGTTCTAGGAGTGAATGGAGCCCTATGCGTGGATCGACACGCTGACCGGGGTGGCCATCTTCGCCCTGGTTATCCTGCTCCTCACCAATGTGGCGTCGAATGTATCGACTTGTCAGTTCCT